>NC_084732.1:38851501-38929001 GCF_033978785.1 Entelurus aequoreus | reverse complement strand
TGGATTTGTGTAAAGATCTTGTAAAGTCTTTTAAAATAAACCAGAACAACGTCCAATAACTTTTACTGGAGAAAGGTGCATTCAAGCAATCCTGTGACACCCGGGCAAAAACAATACATTGGTGTGAAATAACTTTCCTTGATAAAGTTAAAAGGAACATTTTATTTTTTAATATATTTAATGTCAATGAGGGCCTTATCCTCAGAGATCCAAATAATATGTGTTAGATAGTGAGTGCAAACTATAAAATTGCGTGTACTATTAGTGTGTGTGTTGCGGGTAATTTACTGCGTGTAAGACTGCTTGTAAAATTATAAGTGCATAAGTGATGCCCTATTCAAAGGAGAATTTTATGTGTACTACCGGCTGTCGCCATGGAGACACTCATTTCCCTCCACATATGGCATCATATGTTCCAACCTGTGGCCTTCCGTTGTGTTGTTGAACATGCAGCACAGACAGCAGATCCTACTTTTAGCACGCTGAAGGTGCACTTGGGAGGCGCTGTGGTGTTGGGATGGTGCGGCTGGAATAAATTAGACGCAAGGAAATTAATATTGAAATACGTTTTTTTTGTACAGAAAATACAAACATATCAACAAATCAATTTAATTATTTTTAATGAGCCCCTATGTCATCCAGCAGCTATATAATTATAATATAATATTGCAGAATAGACAATACATGTAATATTTTTATTTAAGCCGGTCCAAATATGTTGACACGCACACAGATGGAGGATTCTGTGTCCATCGTCTGTTTTGAAGCGTGATTGCTTTTTTTACATAGCCATTTTTGCTTAACTGTGCCAGTTTGCACACACATTTCACAGGTGCTAAATATAGATGCAAAACAACGGCTGCAGAACAGTTTTAGTCTTCCATCCATCCATCCATTTTCTACCGCTTGTCCCTAGTCTTAATAAATCATATTACGAACAAACTAAATTATTATATTTGCATCTCCTCCCCCCAGTATACCAGTATAGTGGGTCTTGTAAAAATCAGCACATATTCTACATATATATAAAGACAGATGCTAAATTTTGCTCATTTTTGCACATTATGTAATTAGGACTGTCAAAATTAACAAGGTAACTCATGTGAATAATCACATTGGTTATGAACACACTTGGATTAATCATACCATTTATTTCAATCTTCCAATCTCTTTTACCTTAACCGCTATAGCAGGGGTCAACAACGCGGCGCCCAAGGGCACCAGGTCGCCCGTAAGGACCAGATGAGTCGCCCGCTGGCCTGTTCTAAAAATAGCTCAAATAGCAGCACTTACCAGTGAGCTGCCTCTATTTTTTAAATTGTATTTATTTACTAGCAAGCTGGTCTCGCTTTGCTCGACATTTTTAATTCTAAGAGAGACAAAACTCAAATAGAATTTGAAAATCCAAGAAAATATTTTAAAGACTTGGTCTTCACTAACTGACAAAGAAACAGATAACAGATTTAGTGTCCAGTTCAAAGTGTGACATGATTTATTTAAAAATTTGAGAGTTGACTTTTGTATTTTACATGAGTTATCATTTGTACAAACATGGTGCAAAGTAATTCGTGATTTGTTAAAAAATGTTAGTGGCTAGCTAGGTAAAATGGGATATTGTGATTTCACAAGACTGTCTTAGAAGTGATCATTTGAAAATGTTTAATTTGAAAAATGTGCACTTAGAGAAAATATAAAAATAAAGTGTTGCATATTGATATTTATCTGTTTCTATATATATTTATTGTGAGAAATCATTAAGATGATCAGTGTTTCCACAAAGATAAATATCATTAATTATTAATTATAACATAGAGCTAAAGGTAAATTGAGCAAATTTCTGGCAATTTATTTAAGTGTGTATCAAACTGGTAGCCCTTCGCATTAATCAGTACCCAAGAAGTAGCTCTTGGTTTCAAAAAGGTTGGTGACCCCTGCGCTATAGGGTCAGTGATCAGATCAATGCATACGTCAGTACAAAAATGAGTAAAGAAACTCAGACTTGTGTACTCGCTGGCAAATTTATCTCCAAAATACAGCCGGAAAAAATAAAACTGTTATCAAGTCTTGTGCAAATACATGACATGCATTCATAAAAATCTTTTTTTTTTAAATTACTGGATGACATTCTGACAACAAAATTGCATTTATGTAAAAATATTGGGGTCTTTTCTTTAACGAATAAAAATTATGCAAGCAAGTGATAACCTGTGATTAATCATGATTAATCTAAATTCCAAAATGTGATTAATCTGATTAAAACATTTATTATTTTACATTTATAGTTTTAATACATGCAAACCTTTAGTAGATCAGGCCCTAAGTTGGCTGTGATATTGTGCGGTATTATAGAGCAAACAATGTTTACGTCCAAAGAAAAATATACCTTCTCTACCCGCCAGCAGCCTGAAATCAGTTTCGTCGTTTTTGCATAATCCTGCTAACCAACCAACAAACTGCGATAACAAACGTTTAGGCTTTTTTATTGTCTGTAAGAAAATGATGCCTTATTGCAATATTAGGCCGCTTCGTCTGAATTTATCTCCGATTCAGACCCTCTTATACCGCAAGACAACATGTTGCCACATTAAATCGTCAACATTGAACTTGGCCGCGGGCTAACACTTGCACGCGTTGGTCGCTTGTAACCAAAGTCCTCCCTTGACCCGGACGTCCAATTTAACCAACACCAGTTTAAAGTCCTGCTGACAGGAAGCGGGGAGCGAGAGGAGAAAGAGGATATGACATGAGGAGAAATCGGCTCCTTCTGTTCCTTGTCACTCCGGATTATTGAAGACTTAGCCAACATGCACCTGGGGGAGTCAGTGTCTGTCCACCCGGGTCGCTCCCGTCTCGCGTCGAGACACACATTCCTCCCTTCCTTGTCTTCTTCCTCGACAAATGTGCGCTTATTCCCTTGTTTTTTTCCCTCTCCTGGCATTGTTTTGTGTAAGCGTTTGGGCTCCAGCGGGTCATGTATGTCAGCCCGTGTATGTTTCCACATATGTGTACATGTGTGAGCAGATGTTTGCTCGGGGGCGCTCTGGCGCTCTGTCCGTCCCTGCTAGCTCAATAGAAATGTGGGACAAACTTGGTACCACAAAGGAACTTTGCACAGCGACGTATTCAGCACACATCTGAATAAGCCATCACTGCATCAAGCTGTCCTCCTTTTTTTAGGAGGGAGGAATGAGGGTGTGGGGGGGCTTACTATTCATTACATGACAATTTATTATAATGTTCATTATTTCTACGTGTCCACAGAGGAGGAAAAATACATCTGTTAATCGCAGCAGTTCCTTGATAATGTCCCCGCAGAATATGCCCCCCCCCCCTCCCCCTCACCCTCGTCCCATATTAATACGTCCTAGAAACAGGACTGTAGTTATTACAGTTATTTATACATTTTCCTCCACAAAGCCAGCCTTGCACACCTCACTGAGCACCAAATATGTTTTTGTCAAACTATTTAATGGTAATTCAATGAACCGTGACCTTTGGATGACAATTAATGCCAAATGTATTCATTTGTTACGGGCTCCTTATACCTCGCATTGCATTTTCTCTCGCCCCCGTGCGAGTTGTGTTCAAATGAGCTCTTCGTCATTAGCCTCAGAAGGACAAAGGCCTCGCCGTCCACTTCGGAAAGTCAGCTTTAAATTTCTAATGAATATGTTTATGACGAGCGAGGGGCTATTAACTGCCTCTTCGTGATGAGCGACTTGGATTTAAAAATGTGTTACGAGGGTATAAACAATTTAAAGCCGCTTCATGAACAAATGGGCTTGTATTGATTATTTTACAAGCACGATTGAACCAAAGGAAATGTGTCCCTCTAAGCTCTTAGAAGTCTGGAATGGATGCTTTTTTTAGACAGACGTCACAAGATCGCAGAAATATTCCGTTTCCGCCCGTTGCGAATGTTTCCAGTCTATCATGCATCCCCCCCTTACTGGGATCAGTGGGGCCATCACGCGCGCACCTTTGATGTCTCCCAGAGTTAAGCTGGTTTTGAAGTCAGATTAGTGAATTGTAAACACCCCTTTTAGACCCTCAGACTCTCGGTGCATAGTGTGGAGGGAGAGAAGGAATTGTGGGATTAACCCGTACACTACAGCTCAAAGGTTAGCGCATCTAGAGCCGTGTTACGTATTACGTTGAATAGACGAACAACAATTCACGTGTTGGTCCACGGGGCACTGTTTTGACCAATGTTTGTGAGCACAATAACAACTGCACACTTCTCCGACTGAAACTTTGTAGAGAGGAGTGCCGAGTCTGAAAATAATGGTGCATATCTAAAAAAATGCTGATTAATTTCCATTTTTCCATCGTCTCCCTATTTTGCACAAAACACTGCCACTTGCCAATCGATAGGACAAACAAACAGAACTACAGAGGAAACAATAACTCAAGCAGCACTCGGCCAAACTGCCTCCAGGTAATGTTCCAATTTTCAATGCCAACAAAGCACACTGTAATACTACACGGTTTAGCTCCAGCCTATCTCGCCGATTGTATTGTACCATATGTCCCGACAAGAAATCTGCGTTCAAAGAACTCCGGCTTATTAGTGATTCCCAGAGCCAAAAAAAAGTCTGCGGGCTATAGAGCGTTTTCTATTCGGGCTCCAGTACTCTGGAATGCCCTCCCGGTAACAGTTAGAGATGCTACCTCAGTAGAAGCATTTAAGTCCCATCTTAAAACTCATTTGTATAATCTAGCCTTTAAATAGACCCCCCTTTTTTTTAGACCAGTTGATCTGCCGTTTCTTTTCTTCTCTCCTCTTCTCCCCTGTCCCTTGCGAGGGGGAGTTGCATAGGTCCGGTGGCCATGGATGAAGTGCTGGCTGTCCAGAGTCGGGACCCCGGGTGGACCACTAGCCTGTGCATCGGTTGGGGACATCTCTGCGCTGCTGACCCGTCTCCGCTCGGGATGGTTTCCTGTTGGCCCCGCTGTGGACTGGACTCCCGCTGATGTGTTGGATCCACTGTGGACTGGACTTTCACAATGTTATGTCAGACCCACTCGACATCCATTGCTTTCGGTCTCCCCTAGAGGGGCGGGGGGTTACCCACATATGCGGTCCTCTCCAAGGTTTCTCATAGTCATTCACCGACGTCCCACTGGGGTGAGTTTTTCCTTGCCCGTATGTGGGCTCTGCACCGAGGATGTCGTTGTGGCTTGTACAGCCCTTTGAGACACTTGTGATTTAGGGCTATATAAATAAACATTGATTGATTGATTGACTGTAAAAAAAAAAATCTGCACAATTTACGGTAAAATACCGGCAGCTCTGGTTGCCAGGAATTCACCGTAAAAAATATGGTCACGAGATGTATAGGAAATGACAGTATGTTGATGTTGAATCTATTAATTTTACAGTTGGTAACTGTTTTTGCTAACGGTAAATTACTATGAAAAAAAATTATATATTTTTAACCTGTTAAACAAAAAACCTATAGAATTTACGGTAAAATACTGGCAGCTGTGGTTGCCAGGAGTTCACTATAAAACAAATTAGGGCCAATTTTAGTGTTGCCAATCAGCCTATCCCCAGGTGCATGTCTTTGGAGGTGGGAGGAAGCCGGAGTACCTGGAGGGAACTGACGCAGTCATTTTGGGAAAACATGCAAACTCCACATAGTAAGACCCCAAGTCCGGCAATGCCTATGTTTATGAGACATTTGAGCAGTACATCAATCAATCAATCAATGTTTATTTATATAGCCCTAAATCACAAGTGTCTCAAAGGGCTGTACAAGCCACAACGACATCCTCGGTACACAGCCCACATGAGAATTTTAACTTGAAAGTGTTTGTACAACCTTTCACTGGACAACTCACAACATTCGGCAACATGTTTCTTCAAGTGAGCTATTAAAAATTAGCCTTAAATTCCCCCTATCAGTTAAATAAATGCTTGCAAACAGTTGCAACACACGTAAACACGGAGCATGGTTCATTTCGATGCAGTTAACAATGAAGCACGTAAAGGTAACTGATGTCAATGTCTGAAACCACTTGCCACAAATACACAAGAAAACATGTTAGCCAAAAGTTAACTCGGCTAATGCTTTAATACAAAGCCCTAAAATTAACAAATTGGGTTATCCTGTACATTTAAATGTACTCTCTGCAAAATCTTTAAGACAGAATACCATTTGTCCATCCATTCTCCACTACTTGTCCCTCTCGGGGTTGCAGGGGTGACTGCATTCAGGCATTCATTCACACACTAGGGCCAATTTAGTGTTGCCAATCAACCTATCCACAGGTGCATGTCTTTGGAGGTGGGAGGAAGCCGGAGTACCCGGAGGGAACCCATGCAGTCACAGGGAAAACATGCAAACCCCACACAGAAAGACCCCGATCTCAGGGATCGACGCAGAGCCTTCTTATTGTGAGGCACCAGCACTAACCCCTATTCCACCGTGCTGCCCTGAGACGGACTAATACTGTACATTTTAGAGTAATTGCATGCTTGCTTGTGATATCACAGTATTGGCAAATGGAATTATTCATTATTTTCAAAGTAAAGTCATGTGTTTTCTACGTATTATAACCATAGTAATTTAGGTTATATACTGTTTCTTTGTTTGCAGGAATCCACTGTATTTGCTACTGTGATTAACTATTTTTGATTTTAAGATGTTATACTGTTGCTAATTGACAATAGCTTGCCATAGTTTTATGGTAATTTTTTACAGTGCAAGTATGCCTGATAGAAAACTATCTTAAATATAATTTACATTGGCTTTTGTATGCAATGCTACTGATTCACATTAGCAATTTCAGATTTCAACTCCTCCAAAGTTCATGGTGACAACGACAACTAAGTTGCACGTTACAAACAACTGGTGCATGTCAAGTACAATACTTACAGTATAAACAGTTTAAAGGGAGAAACATATTCAGCCTAATGGCAAATGCTACTTTCTAGCAAGGCAACACACTTTAGTCGAAACACTATTGCCATCTAAAGTCTTGGAATTATAACGGCAAGCGAAGTTTACTATATAATACTTGCAAATGAGACTCAGAAATGCTAAAACAAAACAAGATCTACTGTAACTGGGCAGCAACTAGGGGTGTGGGAAAAAATCGATTCTCACGGTATGCGATTCAGAATTGATTCTCATTTTTAAAAAATCGATTTTTTATTTTTTTTATTTTTTATTTTTTATTTTTTATTTTTTATTTTTTATTTTTTATTTTTTATTTTTTATTTTTTATTTTTTATTTTATTGTATTTTTTTAAATGAATCAATCCAACAAAAAAATACACAGCAATACCATAACAAAGCAATCCAATTCCAAAACCAAACCCGACCCAGCAACACTCAGAACTGCAATAAACAGAGCAATTGAGAGGAGACACAAACACGACACAGAACAATCCAAAAATAGTGAAACAAAAATGAATATTATCAACAACAGTATCAATATTAGTTACAATTTCAACATAGCAGTAATTAAAAATCCCTCATTGACATTACCATTAGACATTTATTAAAAAAAAAAAAAAAAAAAGGAATAGTGTCACAGTGGCTTACACTTGCATCGCATATCATAAGCTTGACAACACACTGTGTCCAATATTTTCACAAAGATAAAATAAGTCATATTTTTGGTTCATTTAATAGTTAAAACAAATTTACATTATTGCAATTAGTTGATAAAACATTGTCCTTTACAATTATAAAAGCTTTTTACAAAAATCTACTACTCTGCTTGCATGTCAGCAGACTGGGGTAGATCCTGCTGAAATCCTATGTATTGAATGAATAGAGAATCGTTTTGAATCGGGAAAAAAAATCGTTTTTGAATCAAATCGTGACCCCAAGAATCGATATTGAATCAAATCATGGAACACCCAAAGATTCACAGCCATAGCAGCAACGTTATCACAATCAGTTTATTTTTGAAAGTTACATTAACAAATTACATTTTATTATTAAACAATTCACATTTCATGAACAAACACAAAAGTACTAAACATTGGTACAGTTGAGTACCGGTATCAATTCACAGGTATCGCCAAATGGTACGGTATAGGTTTAAAATCTGAAAGGTACCCATCCTTAGTGCCGGTGTTAAAATGTAAATATACAGTTTGATAGACTGCGATTGGTCAGATCTAGTCTAGCGGCTGGTGCCAAAATCACAAATATTTAGATCATGTCTACACTAAGTCGTTTAATCACTTAAACAAATAATTATTTAGCCTAAGCCCCGTTTCAGCCACACTAAACCAGCGTTTAAGGTCCCCCTCATCGGTCACTTTTTTACACGGGTAAGTCAGCCGTGTAATTCTTGAATGTCCGGCACTTAGCTTTGTATGGACTCATTGATCATTTACAAAGTGAGTTCGGAGACAAAGTGACGCCAGAAAGACCTCGCCCAAACAGGAAGTGACGTCAGAAAGAACACGCCACAACCAGCTTCATAATAAAGCGGTTTCGTAGCTCGGAGCTGACCACTGGAAATATGAAGGCGAGTCATCCAGACATGCCGTGTTTCTCCTTCCTCTACATGTACAGACGCTTGTAGAAATCACACATGAATACCTTAAGAGAAAGCGATTGCAGCTATTTGGGATACAACACTTCTCAGACAGCAAGATAACTTTCCAATGTCCGGCCGGGTCAGCTGTGATGCTACTTAGCGAAAAACTTTGTCCTTTTGTCGAAGGAGAGACAAGGAGAATGCGAGCTCCTGTGGATGTGATAAAACAGATAGCGTGTGCTTTGTATTATCTGGCCGTCGAGGAAAATGGCAAATGCATTTGGACTGGCAAAGCAGACTGTATCAGTTAAGGTCCGCCATGTATGTCGCAGACTCAACGTCTCGGTCCAGAGTATGTAAAGTCACCAAAAAGGAATGGACAATGAAGGTGAAGACAAAACAGTAAGGAGTGTCCTGACCAGATATCTAGATCCCTAGTTTGATTAATGTTAAATGTTCTTTGTCACATTGTTTACGTGTCTAATAAAGATTTGATTAATTTATGATGGCTCAGGTGTGATTCACTACAGTAGGGCTCCACAGCACACTGGATTCCAGTTCATTGAAATACCACAAACCTGGATAATGTTCAGATGAGTTAAATTTGAGAAATTGCAACACTGGAGATGACTATGTTTTGCGCATTTTCCGCGCATGCGTACTAGGTCGCGTTGCGCCGGCGCACGGAGGTGGGCGAGGGTCTTAAACGGTGGCATTGTTGTGTGTGGACACGGATAAGGTTAGGTGTGATTTACCCTGGACAACCTTGTTAACCGGCTTAGTGTAAACAGGGCCTTATACTCCAAAACTAGGAGGGTGTGCCTGGGCAAGGCTAATTTCACCCTATCATAGTGAGAAAAACAACTGTTATGATGCAAATGAGCAATCCTACTGTCAAAGCCAACGGCAGTCGTTGCAGTGTAATTTTCCTCGTAAGCGTTGAGGGAACGTGTTATCATTGAGGTATTGCGTGGCAGAACGATCGCTGTGGATCGACTACTACTAGTCCTAAATATTTGCATAGTAGCATTCCATTCAGTTATAAATGCCATTCTGGTCACATTATGTGACCAGAATGTTTGTAACTCCTGTTATTTGTTTGAGGCTAAATTGCGGGTGTTTTAGGAATGGTTGAAAGGCGAAACATCTTCCAAGACTAACCAAACAGTGTTTGCCACCCTCTGCAAGCTAGCTGGAAGCTAGCGGAGCGGGGCTGTGCGAACTGTTCGAACTCTCAGCAGTGGACTGGTCGGTGTAGCTTTCACCATGCCTCCCAAAAAAAGCTCTCCAACGGACAAGTTTAAGGAGATCAAGGCCGAAGATGTGACAACTTTCCAAACACAGCAGAGGCCGCTTCTCGACCTGCTAGCGCATACTTGCCAACCCTCCCGGTTTTGTTCAGCGCCTCTCCCGATAACCTCCCGGCAGAAATTTTCTCCCGACAAACTCCCGGTATTCAGCCGGAGCTGGAGGCCACGCCCCCTCCAGCTCAATGCGGACCTGAGTGGGGACAGCCTGTTCTCACGTCCGCTTTCCCACAATATAAACAGCTTGCCTGCCCAATGACGTCATAACATCTACGGCTTTTAGAGAGTAGAGTGCACAACTGTGCACACAACAAGGAGACGAAGCAGAAGAACGAGGAAGTTACAGACATGGCGACGCCGTCGACAAGCAAGATGAAGAAATACGCTTGCAAGTTCCAAAACGAATGGAAACAAGAATTTCAGTTCATCCAGGACAGTTCGAAGGGGAAGGGGTATGTAATTATGTTGCCTGTACATTTTGTAGAACAGACTTCTCCATTGAACACGGTGGCCGAAATGATATACTCAGTCATGAACGGAGAAGTTAAACAGGACAATACTGCCATCTACTGGATAGTAGATGGCAGTATTGTCCTGTTTAAATTCAAGTATTTATTTAATTTATATGTATAATAATATACATATACATATATATAGACTTTTATATATAGACTTTTTTTGGGCTCTGGGAATCACTAATAAGCCGGAGTTCTTTGAACGCAGATTTCTTGCCGGGACATATGGTACAATACAATCGGCAAGATAGGCAGGAGCTTGACCGTGTAGTATTTTATACGTAAGTAGTAAAACCTTAAAGTCGCATCTTAAGTGCACAGGAAGCCAGTGCAGGTGAGCCAGTATAGGCGTAATATGATCAAACTTTCTTGTTTTTGTCAAAAGTCTAGCAGCCGCATTTTGTACCAACTGTAATCTTTTAATGCTAGACATAGGGAGGCCCGAAAATAAAACGTTACAGTAATCGAGACGAGATGTAACGAACGCATGGATAATGATCTCAGCATCGCTTGTGGACAAAATGGAACGAATTTTAGCGATATTACGGAGATGAAAGAAGGCCGTTTTAGTGAAATTCTTAATGTGTAACTCAAACGAGAGAGTTGGGTCGAAGATAATACCCAGATTCTTTACCGAGTCGCCTTGTTTAATTGTTTGGTTGTCAAATGTTAAGGTGGTATTATTAAATAGATGTCGGTGTCTAGCAGGACCGATAATCAGCATTTCCGTTTTCTTAGCATTGAGTTGCAAAAAGTTAGCGGACATCCATTGTTTAATTTCATTAAGACACGCCTCCAGCTGACTACAATCCGGCGTGTTGGTCAGCTTTAGGGGCATGTAGAGTTGAGTGTCATCAGCATAACAGTGAAAGCTAACACCGTATTTGCGTATGATGTCATCTAGCGGCAGCATGTAAATAGTAAAGAGTGCAGGGCCAAGAACCGAACCCTGGGGAACTCCGCACGTTACCTTAACATAGTCCGAGGTCACATTGTTATGGGAGACACACTGCATCCTGTCAGTAAGATAAGAGTTAAACCAAGACAAGGCTAAGTCTGACATTCCAATACGCGTTTTGATACGCTCTAATAAAATATTATCAATCAATCAATCAATCAATGTTTATTTATATAGCCCTAAATCACAAGTGTCTCAAAGGGCTGTACAAGCCACAACGACATCCTCGGTACAGAGCCCACATACGGGCAAGGAAAAACTCACCCCAGTGGGACGTCGGTGAATGACTATGAGAAACCTTGGAGAGGACCGCATATGTGGGTAACCCCCCCCCCCCCCCCCCCTCTAGGGGAGACCGAAAGCAATGGATGTTGAGTGGGTCTGACATAACATTGTGAAAGTCCAGTCCACAGTGGATCCAACACATCAGCGGGAGTCCAGTCCACAGCGGGGCCAACAGGAAACCATCCCGAGCGGAGACGGGTCAGCAGCGTAGAGATGTCCCCAACCGATGCACGGGCTAGTGGTCCACCCGGGGTCCCGACTCTGGACAGCCAGCACTTCATCCATGGCCACCGGACCTATGCAACTCCCCCTCGCAAGGGACAGGGGAGAAGAGGAGAGAAGAAAAGAAACGGCAGATCAACTGGTCTAAAAAAAGGGGGGTCTATTTAAAGGCTAGATTATACAAATGAGTTTTAAGATGGGACTTAAATGCTTCTACTGAGGTAGCATCTCTAACTGTTACCGGGAGGGCATTCCAGAGTACTGGAGCCCGAATAGAAAACGCTCTATAGCCCGCAGACTTTTTTTTGGCTCTGGGAATCACTAATAAGCCGGAGTTCTTTGAACGCAGATTTCTTGTCGGGACATATGGTACAATACAATCGGCGAGATAGGCTGGAGCTAAACCGTGTAGTATTTTATACGTAAGTAGTAAAACCTTAAAGTCGCATCTTAAGTGCACAGGAAGCCAGTGCAGGTGAGCCAGTATAGGCGTAATATGATCAAACTTTCTTGTTTTTGTCAAAAGCCTTGCAGCCGCATTTTGTACCAACTGTAATCTTTTAATGCTAGACATAGGGAGACCCGAAAATAATACGTTACAGTAATCGAGACGAGACGTAACGAACGCATGAATAATGGTCTCAGCATCGCTAGTGGACAAGATGGAACGAATTTTAGCGATATTACGGAGATGAAAGAAGGCCGTTTTAGTAACACTCTTAATGTGTGACTCAAACGAGAGAGTTGGGTCGAAGATAATACCCAGATTCTTTACCGAGTCGCCTTGTGTAATTGTTTGGTTGTCAAATGTTAAGGTGGTATTATTAAATAGATGTTGCTGTCTAGCAGGACCGATAATCAGCATTTCCGTTTTCTTAGCATTGAGTTGCAAAAAGTTAGCGGACATCCATTGTTTAATTTCATTAAGACACGCCTCCAGCTGACTATAATCCGGCGTGTTGGTCAGCTTTAGGGGCAAGTAGAGTTGAGTGTCATCAGCATAACAGTGAAAGCTAACACCGTACTTGCGTATGATGTCACCCAGCCGCAGCATGTAAATACTAAAAAGTGCAGGGCCAAGAACCGAACCCTGGGGAACTCCGCACGTTACCTTGACATAGTCCGAGGTCACATTGTTATGGGAGACGCACTGCATCCTGTCAGTAAGATAAGAGTTAAACCAAGAAAAGGCTAAGTCTGACATACCAATACGTGTTTTGATACGCTCTAATAAAATATGATCAACAGTGTCGAAAGCGGCGCTAAGATCAAGAAGCAGCAACATAGATGACGCATCAGAATCCATCGTTAGCAATAGATCATTAGTCATTTTTGCGAGGGCTGTCTCCGTAGAGTGATTTGCCCTGAAACCGGATTGAAAAGGTTCACAGAGATTGTTAGACGCTGAGTGTTCATTTAGCTGCTGTGCGACAATTTTTTAGAGGATTTTCGAGATAAACGGAAGGTGGGACACCGGCCGGTAGTTTACCAAGAGACCAGGATCGAGGTTAGGTCTTTTGAGTAGAAGATGAATAACCGCTTTTTTGAATGCTAGGGGAACAGTGCCAGAGGAAAGTGATAAGTTTATAATATTTAACACTGATGGACCTAATAATACAAAAAGCTCCTTGATACGTTTCCCAGGAATTGGGTCAAGTAAACATGTTGTTTGTTTTGTCCCATTTACACATTTTAACAATTCCTCCTATGTTATTTCATCAAAGATAGAGAAACTATTTTGGAGGGCAGTGTCCGTCGTATATACAGTCGTATCTGTGTTAATAGCACCAAGTTGTAGCTGAGATGCATTGTCTTTCATCTCTTTTCTAATGACTTAAATTTTCTTATTAAAGAAATTCATAAAGTCATCTGCTGAGTGGGTGGAGCTACTGGGAGGAGTCCCTTGTTGGGTTAGCGATGCTACTGTACTAAACAAAAATTTAGGATCATTTTTGTTGAGGTGGATGAGATTTGAGTAATATTTAGCTTTAGCTGAGGTAAGCATGCGTTTATAAGTTATTAAACTATCACTCCATGCTTGATGGAAAACCTCAAGTTTAGTCGCACGCCATTTGCGTTCCAACTTTCTACATGATAATTTATGGGCTTTAGTTTCTTCTGTAAACCATGGGGTACGCCTTTTAGGGGCCCTTTTTAGCTTTAGCCGTGCTACACTATCAATGGTGTCGCGCAGGGCGTCGTTAAAGTTGTTAGTGAGGTTATCAATAGAGCCCACATAACTTGGGAATGGTGCCATTACCGAAGGCAGTAGGTCAGCAAGAGTCGTCGTTGTGGCAGCATTAATGTTGCGGCTGCTATAGTAGTTATTATTATTATTATTAGTTTGTTGACAATGAGACAGAACTTCGAATTTTATAAGGTAATGATCGGACATTACTTTAGTGTACGGGAGTATCGTAACTTTAGAGGTGGTGACACCCTTGACAAGCACTAGATCTATCGTATTACCGTTGCGATGTGTGGGTTCATTTATTATTTGTGTAAGACCACAGCTATCAATTATAGTCTGGAGCGCCACGCATGGAGGGTCCGATGGGGTATTCATATGGATATTAAAGTCCCCCATTATGATTATGTTGTCGGCATGCGTCACTAGATCAGCAACAAACTCTGAGAATTCACTGATGAAGTCCGAATAGGGCCCAGGGGGGCGGTAGATAACAGCCAGGTCGAGAGGTAGCGGTGTGACAAACCTCATAGTGAGCACCTCAAACGAGTTATATTTATTATTTAGGTTAGGTGTAAAATTATAGTTTTCATTGTATATTAGTGCGACACCCCCTCCCCTTTTAAGAGGACGGGCAACATGTGCATTCGTATAGTTAGGAGGAGATGCCTCATTTAGCGCAAAAAAATCGTCTGGTTTGAGCCAGGTCTCGGCGAGACCAACGACGTCAAGTTTGTTGTCTCTAATGACCTCATTAACTAATAACGTTTTGGACCATAATGATCTTATGTTTAAAAAGCCCATATTATAGGTAGTGGGCTGTTTTGAGGATTGTTTGTTGAAATTATCCGAAGTAGCAATATTAATAGTTTCTCATAGTCATTCACATTGACGTCCCACTGGGGTGAGTTTTCCTTGCCCGTATGTGGGCTCTGTACCGAGGATGTCGTTGTGGCTTGTAAAGCCCTTTGAGACACTTGTGATTTAAGGCTATATAAATAAACATTGATTGATTGATTGATTGATAATAATGTTGCGTTTATTATGCGTAGTGCACTTTAAATAGTTTCGACCATATCTAGGAATTGATACGACGGGAATTTTCCGATTGTTTGCTAGATGTTGCGATAAACTGAATGCATCATAGTTAGCCACCTCAGTACAATGTATGTCTGCCTCTGACACGGTCACAAAAGAAAAAACATTTTGTGAGTTGTGTTTTATTCTAAGAGAATTGCTATGTGTGCAGGGATTATCCAGCCTGGCGCCGGCTAGTTCTAGTTTAAATGACTCCTTACCCGGACCCTCCACGCTTCTTTGAGGATTAGCTTTTCTCTTTGTTGTCAGCCCCGCTCGGCATCCCCGCTTCTGCTTCTGCTCACACCGCTTACGTCGCCTCCATTGCCGGTCCCCGCTAGCACTTGACTCCGCTGCTACAAAGGCCGCTCGATGTAGCCCGCGAAGTATTCCCATGCTAGCGAGGAGGTCCACTGTACATGCATCTTTCAGTCTATAATGACCCGATCTGTCCACATCCAGAATTGTCTGTTGGTCGTATGTGATATGTGATCACAGAGTGTTCACGCTTTGAGCCAGCCATGAAATTGACAGAAATGACGGGTGCTTTTTGCCAAATCGCTCTATACTCCCAAGAGCGTCCGCAAGCTGCTGCATTTCAATGCGCCGCCATTTTTATTCAATATATTTATATATATATATATATATATATATATATATATATATATATATATATATATATATATATATATATATATATATATATATATATATATATATATATATATATATATGAAATACTTGAGTTGGTGAAGTCTAGCTGTAAATATACTACTCCCCTATTAACCACGCCCTTAACCACGCCCCAACCACGCCCCTCCCCCAACCATGCCCCCCCGTCCCACCCCCGACCCCCCACCTCTTGGTATCGGAGGTCTCAAGGTTGGCAAGTATGTGGTAGCGGAAGTCAAGGTACTGCGGCTCTAGAATAAGGAGAAAGATCGGCGCATCTCGGATCTTGGGCAGAGAGTGAACGACCTGGTGCAATATTCCCGAGTGAATGATGTGGTCATTACTGGACTGGGAGATCAAGCCGAGATCATACATGCGCGCTGTGGTGGGGACAACTGACAACGAGGACACGTCCAAAGAGCAAGAGGAATAATTAACTGAGAAACAGGTAGCATCCTTTTTGCAAACAAGGGGAATACACATGGACCTGCATTGCATTGAGGCGTGTCACCCGCTGCCCAAAAGAGCAAATGAAAGACTGGCCATCATAATAAAACTTGTAAACAGGAAAAATAAAATTGCACTTACAAGACAAGGACATAAACTAAAAGGTACAAATGTATCCATCAATGACCATCTAACCCAGGGGTGTCCAAACTTTTTCCACTAAGGGCCGCACACGGAACAATTAAAGCATGTGGGGGCCATTTTGATATTTTTCATTTTCAAACCATAACAAAATATATGCATTTTTTATTTATTTTACCTTTAGGGGTCCCGGGGACCATAAAAGGTCTCAGTCATTAAAATGTTAAAAATAAGTCAGATTATTGTTTTTTTTTTAATTACCGTAATTTCCGGACTATAAGCCGCTACTTTTTCCCCTCGTTCTGGTCCCTGCGGCTTATACAACGGTGCGGCTTATTTACGGCCTGTTCTTCTCCGACACCGACGAAGAGGATTTCGGTGGTTTTAGTACGCAGGAGGAAGACGATGACACAATGATTAAAGACTGACTTTTCATATACCGGTAGGCTGGTTATTTTGATAACGTACAGGCGAGCACTTTGTATTAATTTGCACCGTTGTATTATTTGTACTCTGCACGAATGCTGTTCGCCATGTCAAAGATGTGAAAGTTTGATTGAATGATTGAAAGATTTATTGTTAATAAATGGGACGCTTTGCGTTCCCAAACAGTCATCTCTGTCCCGACAATCCCCTCCGTGGTAGCAGGAACCCCTATATACTACGGTAATTACACATCAAAACCCTGCGGCTTATAGTCGGGTGCGGCTTATATATGGAGCAATCTGTATTTTCCCCTAAATTTAGCTGGTGCGGCTTATAGTCAGGTGCGGCTTATAGTCCGGAAATTACGGTATTTAACGCTTACAGCAAATCTCTATATCAACTTCAAGTTGATATAAAGTAATACAAATAAAAAAAAATGTTTTATGGCTTTTCTGTCAAAAACAACTTTTTATATAGTAAAACTGAAATATGAAGTATTTAGTAATTAGAGCCCTAAAAGATCAATAATGCAGGACACCATTGATTTTAATTATTTCATATTTTTGAGTAATCACAGTGAAAAGATAAATAAAAAATCACTAAATGTATTTGGGATCCAAAAGGTGCCCCACTCATAAAGTGATACATTTTTATTAGGTTTTTCTTTTACTTTCAACACTTAAGTTACGAGATCAACTTCAGATATATCTGTCGATTTTATGCTGGAACTATTATTTAGTTTGTTTTATGCGCTTTTGTCAAAGAAAACTTTGATGTTTTTATATGGCTACGACACAATATATGCAATATTTACCACATAAAACATTTTAAAGTGAAATATTTGAAGTAATTGGAGCCCTGAAAATAATTCATTACAACATGGATTTTTTGTCAATATTATTATTTTTTGAGCAATGGCAAAAAAAGAAAAATGAAGAAAGACAAAAGAAAAAAAGACAGCCTGCATGGCAGCTTTTGTGTCAACATTGCAACTTTTTCTCGTTAGATTTCACCTCATTCCACTTTTTTTAATGTTCTTTTTTATTTTTACAATAGTATTTCCAGAATGTGTGGCGGGCCGGTAAATAATTAGCTGCGGGCCGCAAATGGCCCCCGGGCCGCACTTTGGACACCCCTGATCTAACTAAAACGAGTGCTGACATTGCAAAAAAGAAACAATATTTGAGAAAGCAAGGACAAATTCAGAACACTTGGTTCACACAATATATTAATCAAGTCAAGTTACATTTTTTATTTTTTTTTAAATAGAAGACTTGGACACATATGCTTGAAAAATAACATGATAAGTTGGAGGAGTTGAAAACTTATCAGCCAACAAAAAGAACTGTACTGTAAAAGATATCATGATCCGACACACACCCATGACACACACCAGCAGCACTCAATCCAATATGGAATTAGAAACCTTTCGTAATATGGAATATAACAATCTGGAATTGGAGAATAATATAGAACCAGATATAATTTTTTTCTCCCACATCAGGAACATTTGTTTATATTGTACAGACAATACAATAACAGCATTGAATCCGAAAACAAACTGTCAATCATTAATTTCAACAGCAGACGCTTATACGGAAACTATACCAACATCAAACATTTTTTTGGATCAATTCAACGATCCATTCAAAGTGATCGCTATTTCAGAGACTTGGATTGAAGATAAAAAAATAATAGACTTTGATCTACAAGGATATGAACTGTACTCCATCAACAGAACCAACAATAACGGAGGAGGAGCGCCTGTGTATGTGATGAAGGACTTGCACTACCATATAGTAAAACACATGTCATTTACGATCGATAATATTGTGGAATGTATAACCACTGACATATGTAATGGAAAGAGCAAAAACATACTAATCAGCTGTATATATAGGACACCTAAATCAAGCATTGAAATGTCAGAGGACTGGATTAAGGCAACATTCAGTCAAATCAACCAGTTAGTAATTTTCTTATGTGTTGACTTCAACATTGACCTCCTGAACCTTAATGGCCAAAATAACATTGACGATTTCATAGATACCATGTATAGCATTAGTTTATATCCAAAAATCACAATGCCAAGCAGAATCTCATATCACTGTGCCACACTTATTGATTACATTTTTACTAATGATTTTGATACCAATACTAAAAGTGGTCTACTAATATCTGATATTAGTGATCATCTACCAGTCTGTGATGGAACCGACAAGAAGAGGAACATGGATGACAAACAGACGTTTTAAATATTATGTACAGAGGACTGTATGACCGCTTTAAAGATTGATCTAAAACAGTGTTTTTCAATCTTTTTTGAGCCAAGGCACAATTTTTTAATTGAAAAAATCTGGAGGCACACCATCAACAGAAAACATTAAAAAAATGACTCAGCAGTCGATATTGAAAGTACAAAGTCGTTCTCGTAATTGTTGGATATGAATTAAAACCATAACCAAGCATGCATCAATATAGCTATTGTCTCAAAGTAGGTGTACTGTCACAACCTGTCACATCACGCCCTGACTTATTTTGAGTTTTTTGCTGTTTCCCCGTGTGTAGTGTTTTAGTTCTTGTCTTATGCTCCTATTTTAGTGGCTTTTTCCTGTTTTGTTGGTATTTTCCTGTAGCAGTTTCATGTCTTCCTTTGAGCGCTATTTCCCACACCTGCTTTGTTTTAGCTATCAAGAATATTTAAGTTGTGCAGGCGCTATCCTTCTTTGTGGGGACATCGTTGATTGTCATGTCATGTTGGATATACATGGTGGACGCCGTCTGCTCTACATGCTGCAAATCTTTGCTGTCGTCCAGCATTCTGTTTTTGTTTACATTGCAGCCAGTTCAGTTTTAGTTTCGTTTTGCATAGCCTTCCTTAAGCTTCAATGCCTTTTCTTAGCGGCACAAACCTTTTGTTTATTTTTGCTTTACCTGTACGCTGCCCCCTGCTGTCATCTGCATATTGGGATCACGACAAACCATCGTCGCCGTTCCTGACATCTACAAAGCAATTAGCTACCTGCTGCCACCTACTGATATGGAAGAGTATTACACGGTTACTCTGCCGAGCTCTAGACAGCACAGACACTCAACAACGGCACATAATTTGCGGATTATAAATACTGGTTTGCAAAAAATACTTTTAACCCAGCTAGGTGAAATTAAATAATCTCCCACAGTACAACAGACTGTATTTCATGGCACACTAGTGTGCCGCGTCACAGTGGTTGAAAGCCACTGATCTAAAAGAACAATGATGGGATAATGTGTACAGTGAAAATGATGTAAACGAAGCATATGGTCATTTTTTCAGTACTTTTATGGTCACATGTTTTTTCTTAAAGTGACACACACACCAAGGCATTGGGGACACAGTAACGCTTCTTGTCGATCATAATGCATCACTACTTATAAACGTTCTTTCTTTGATGTGTCCAACCAGTTAGGGTATGAATGGATTAAGAATGCAGAAAAAATATCATTATGTCAAGATTCCCTTTTTTTGTGTGTGTTTGGCGTTGCTGTGACCTTTGACCCACACCTTTGATGATTTGACATGTGAAAAGCTCTCAAACTGTACAACCTATGTGATGGATATTATATCTTCACTTGCATTTCAGAGGGATAAATATGTACATTTTTTATTTTGTCATATGAGTCAGAGAGTTGAAGGCATTTCCCGACCATCCCAGATAAAACCTGGTACAATCATGTCATCTTCCATTAAACACACCTTTGTGTCGTGTTATTTAATCTGCCTTTTCCTTATGTCGACTTACATTGTGTTTTAGTGACAATATTTCGAATGTGTCCATAGCGTCCAGATGCGTCTGAATTTCACTAACAAGTTCTCTGAATATGAATCTGGCAGTCATTTCCCATAATATCAATTACTTTTGAGTAATGGGCAGATAATTATCTGTACTTACTGTACGCCCCCTTTCCATCGCCAGACTTGATATGTCGCACCCTCTGAAGCCCATTTCTCCCCACAGACAGTGTGGATAAAGACATGTCAAACTAATATTTTGATCACTTAATTTCATGTTTTTATCGCCCTGGTCCATGATTACCTCAAAACTGACATGGTTAACAATATAATCAAAAATAAACACATGTTTAAAAGAATCTGAATTTCTGGACTTCCCTGCACTTACATCTCCTCTTCCAGAGACACTATAGCCTGTGCTTCCTCATGCTCTTTACGTATTTCCCCAAAAACCTTGAGGAAAACATCAGTAGAAGAGGACACAAAATAGAAAGCTAGCAGCTTACCTTACTTTTCTCTTGTTTTTGAGCGCCGGGGTCTGCTCTTTTTCGGTTTTTCTACAGGTTCTGACTCAGTCTTTCTCCCCTCAAGTGTGCCCCTGATTTTAAAGATCGCATTTGGTTTGAGTCTTTTAATTTTTTTCCATCCAAACCCAGACCAAAACCTTTTTTCATCGAAGAGAGAATCATTCAAATAATGTAAATTACACTCCTCTCGCTTGGTCCGTTCCATTTTGCGCGAGTACATTTGACTGAAGAGGTCCATACTTTCTTCATACTCCCATCATTTGGATATGTAAGCAGGTTAACCCCTTCTTTATTGTATCGCTACAACCTGCAACAATGCATCTGGCAGACATATTCGATAATTCCTTCAAATTCTGCGTGAAAATATCATGATTCGGTATTAAGATGCTACCAAAACATGTATGGCCTGATTTACTAAGATTCAAGTATCACGAGCTAGAGGTTTATAAAAAATAAAATAGCGTGTACTAACAGTAGGCGTGCTGCATGTGATCTACCAACACTGCGTGTGCAATTGAAAAGTGGTGCAGGCTTTCCTTATTTAAATGCAGATTTTGCGTTCATACAGGCTTTTACCATGGAGACACTTGATACATTTTCCTTCACATTCATGTTGTCATGCTCCCACCTGTGTGCGATGTGTTGAACCAACAGCAAACATTTATAATCTGTAACAATATTTTTTTATCGCAATCTAGACAACAGAAACATATGCACATTTTCTAAGACTTTTCTTTCACTTTCACATTCAGTGCGAGGCTGTGAATCGCATCACCAGCACATTCGTCCGTCTGGAATGTCTCAAACGCAAGAAAATGCACAATGAAAGACGTATTTTCATATAAAAGATATATTATAAATGATATAATAAATGGGTTATACATGTATAGCGCTTTTCTACCTTCAAGGTACTCAAAGTGCTTTGACAGTATTTCCACATTCACCCATTCACACACTGATGGCGGGAGCTGCCATGCAAGGCGCTAACCAGCACCCATCAGGAGCAAGGGTGAAGTGTCTTGCCCAAGGACACAACGGACGTGACTAGGATGGTAGAAGGTGGGGATTGAACCCCTGTAACCAGCAACCCTCCGATTGCTGGCACGGCCACTCTACCAACTTCGCCACGCCGTCCCCCCATATTATATTATATTATAGTAATATATTTCCTAAATAATAAAGAAACAAACAACATTTGAAAAAAAAATGCCAGCAGACACCAAAACGCATCAAATTAATTTGTTTTAATCAGCTCCATAATTCATCCAGCAGCAATACAATTATAAAAGGAAATTGCACAATAGACGATATGTCTAATATTTTTTATTTTTGATCGTCCAAAAATGTCGACACA
Organism: Entelurus aequoreus; assembly: GCF_033978785.1. Lineage (NCBI taxonomy): Eukaryota > Metazoa > Chordata > Actinopteri > Syngnathiformes > Syngnathidae > Entelurus > Entelurus aequoreus. The sequence continues at coordinate 38,906,605 of NC_084732.1, read as the reverse complement.
CACACGTATGACGGAGGATTCTCTGTCCATCATCTGTCATTGCAACGTGTGCACCTTCTTTCTCACAGCCGTGTGCGTCTGTAGCTGCGTTTCTATCAGCCCTAGAAATGCGCAAAACTTAAATATCGCAATAAGAAACTGGTAATGGAAACACCAGTATTTCGAAAAACCTCTCAAATATCGCTAAAACCTTTTTGCTTCGATAATAAAGTGTTTCACAAAAGCAAGATGGAAACACTTTTTTCGCATTTAGAGGGCTCCTAAACACCGAACTGACGCACAACACCCTATAATGAAAACACATACAAGTCGCAATGCACTTTATCAAAATGTCAGAAATAACGTTTTTATTTGGCGAAAAACTGCAATGTCAGATAGCACGTCCTTCTGACATGTGCTAAATAAAACACAACACAGTGCTCCCAAAATGGTGATGAGTGTTGATTAATCACATTGAGCTTTACATCTCCCACTGTTGTGGGCATTTTGATGATGAGCATATATTTTGCATAATAATGAAGACGCCAAATGTATTATCCTGCTCACTTAACAGACGGGATCCTCTTTGCACACGTTGAGTAGATCAAATTTGCACGTGTTTTAGTACACGCAAACCTGTAATAAATCAGGCCCGTACTACATAATATGAAATTGTCCCAGTCCTCTGTAGGTGACGTCAGAAGGCTGATGCAGGCCACATTTGGAAGCTAAAAGTGGTTGATCCAAAATGTGCTAAAACTTGTTCGAAAACCAGCCTAAAATCACAACATTGTCTATTTTGGGGGTCATTTTACCTGTAGACGTTATTTTTTGGTTCAGAACTATGAATTAAGTGCCAATGAGGGTCTCTTCAACTGGCCCTTCCTATGAAACACCAATACAATATGTTTAATTGTTTCTTTACTTCCCCCAGAATCAAAACATTAACTTTGACGTTATATTACATTGTCCTCTACATACAAAACGTTATGATACCCATAACTGATGCTGTATTGTGTTGGGTGTTGATATCTTGTTATTTTGTATACTTTGCGATTTTAATTAATGTTCTCTACCACCTTGTTCGTATCAGAGTAAAGATGGGATTTATGGCTCTCTGAAGGGAGCCAGATCTTGGAGAGCAGATCTTTTTAACAAAAACGTTCAAAACCTTCCGCATTTTTATGAACACAGACACGCTAAATAGATTTGGCTCCTTGTTTTCCGCACATAAGAGACACACTCCTCTGCGCACACGTTTAGTAGATCAGCTTTGCATGTGCTATCAAGTTTGCACATGTTTTAATTAGAGCTGTCAACGTTATTGCATGTGATTAATAAAAATAAATAATCGGGTTATCAAATATGAAAGATTATTCACTTCCGAGTTAAGACTTAACCCGGAAGACACAACATCGCGATGAGGGGTGGCCCATTTCACTTCAAAACAGAACTTGGGATAAAACTATGGTAACTTGTTGGTATTGCAGCGTGAAACGGTTTTATCATCGGTGCACATCAAGTTTAAAATACCATCTTAAAGCGAAACACATACTCGAGGATGGCATTGGCAGTGTTGTCAATCTTCTTGGCCACTTGTTTTTGTAAACAGCTACCAGCGAAAAATCTAATGACTTTTCCCGGGAATATTGGAGACTTTTTTTGTGTCTTGGAGAAAGCAAGAAGCAGTCACCGTCCTCAAAGAGCAGCGAGCTGGTGCTGCTGCGCCGCTAGCAACATGCTGGTTACATCCACAACAAGCATAGGAGAGGAGAACGCTATGCTGGCAAAGTTTACTGATTCAATGACGTCAACAAAAGTACCACAGTTAAGAAGTTTAACACATGCCCTTGCTGAACGGACAGCATGCAGGACATCTAACATCTGTGAAGACCAAGTCCTGCAAGAAGATGTCATTCATATCACCACAGCTGACCTGTCTTACAATACTTTGAAGAAGCACAATTACAGCAAAAAGGTTAAGAACCCCTGCTTTACTGGTAGTCATTTACATTGCATCATAAGCAGTTCTTTACCATCTATCGCCTGATCTTGCCAGAGCGTACACTGCTAATTGCAGAAGCTTACTCACCGCAAAGTTGCTGGGCAAACATAAAACATGTTTTCCCCTTTTGTTAACATTTCCTCTTTGGCAAGGCTCTGCGCGCGACGGAACGTTATACTACTACCTGTATTTTGCCCTCAGAATGTTCTGGATACAGCCAGATTGAAGCAGACAGTGTGTCCGACACACACACACACACACACACACACACACACACACACACACACACACACACACACACACACACACACACACACACACACACACACACACACACACACACACACACACACACACACACACACACACACACACACACACACACACACACACACACACACACACACATATTCTTGTATTTCTTATCTTCTTGAGACCTCGAAAAATGCCTACCTCTTTAGGACCACCCTTTCTAGATATATAAAGATTTGTATTTCCAACACTGATAATATATACATACTATGAAAATATAAAAAAGGTAAGCTTTAAGTAATTTATTTTATTTTATTATTTTTTATTTTTTTTGTAATTGGTTTTTAATTTTCAATATTTACTTCAAGTTATTACAGTATGTCTCTATATACATATAATTTTTTTATTTTTTTTTCCAAACATTTTGGTTAAATGGGGCACATTTCAACTTCTTACACACACTTGTTATTACATATGTTGGCCAGAGGGGGAGCACTTCAAATTTTTACACACACTTGTTATTTCATATGTTGACCAGAGCAGACTCACTTGAAAAACCGACACACAGTCAATTTGAAATATCCCTCCTTTTTGGGACCACTCTCATTTTGATAGATTTCACCACCAGGGGTACAAATGAGATATTTATTTTTTGCTTTTTGTAATGTGCTTAAGTCCGATGACAAACGAGTCACGGACTACAGATGGCCCCTGTGCCGTACTTTGGGCAACCCATCTGTAGAAGCTAACTGTTAATGGCCACTATAGTCTTAGTACCGTAGTGTATTTGTTCATCCTACGGTCACATATGGGACACAGGTTGTCTTACGTCAGCACAGGAAGTCGTAAAATCAGCTGTTCCCCTGGCGTTTTTTTTTTTCGGGGATGAATAGGGAAGTCCTTCTTCAGCTGCCGTCTTGTTTTGTCATATATTGCTGCCTTTGCACCTGTCAATGTTTACTTTTGTATGCACATTAAATCAAGAACAAATCTCGACTTTGGAGCAATGTTCACGTACTCTAGTATTTGGCTCTCTATCAGATGCAATGGTTTTCCGTATTGGGACCATGACTTTGGTCCTAACTAGTTCACCGGTCCTCATATGGAAGGTACTTTCCTTGTTGATGTCTCAAGAAGAGTAGAAATTAGAGATGTCCGATAATATCGGCCTGCCGATATTATCGGCCGATAAATGCTTTAAAATGTAATATCAGAAATTATCGGTATCGTTTTTTTTATTATCGGTATCTGTTTTATTTTATTTTATTTTTTTCATTTTTTTATTAAATCAACATAAAAAAACACAAGATACACTTACAATTAGTGCACCAACCCAAAAAACCTCCTTCCCCCATTTACACTCATTCACACAAAAGGGTTGTTTCTTTCTGTTATTAATATTCTGGTTCCTACATTATATATCAATATATATCAATACAGTCTGCAAGGGATACAGTCCGTAAGCACACATGATTGTGCGTGCTGCTGGTCCACTAATAGTACTAACCTTTAACAGTTAATTTGACTAATTTTCATTAATTACTAGTTTCTTTGTAAGGCGGGGCCTCACCTGCCATCACGGAAAGAAAAAAAATGTAAAAAGAAAAAAAAAAAATTTAATTGTTATATGTATCCAGTGATTATACTAAAGTTATTTTCCATTTAACTTAACCAGTTTTAGATTATTTTTATTTTTATTTTCACATTTGCTGTTCAAATACTGAGAAGAGACGGTGCGGTGAGTCACCAGCCAGTTGAGGCACGTCACTCAGTTGTGCCTCAACATGGATTGTGCGCAATGACTCGGCTAACTGCTGGCCTGCTGTGCAGTGAGACCGTATTGCTATATGAATTATATCAGCTAACTAAACTATGGCATAGTTTAGTTAGCTGAGGTATATAATGTACAGTGTATTTTGTCAACAACTGTATGTATGTAACATATTTTTTGTGCTGAGCATTCATAAAACTGCTGCAAAAGACGTACTGACTGAGGCTCGCAGTAATCCGGTCTCCTGGTGGTAGAGGGCGGTAGTGATCCCAGAGATCATTCCTCGGCCGCAGAAGAAGTAAGAACAAGCAACAGTTAGCAAGTCAAGTGCAGCGATTGTTTATTTCCTCTCGCCTGAACTTTTATTAAAAACATGGAAGATTACATATGTAAAATAAAACAGTTTTCTAAACTGGACTTTCAATCGAAGCAGGAGGTAATAATTTAAGGTAGACCAACGCCGGAGCTAAAAGGTTTGCTTTTGACTTCGGGACAGAAGACCCGTTCTTTTCAAATGGTGTGGTACACACGCAAAGGCTGGCTGTGTGGATGTCCAGCAAGTAAGGTAAGACCATAATAATGTTTTTTTTTATTAAATGTGCTTTTTTGTGTGCTACAGTTTGTATGTGTAAAGAATGCTGGTATGAGCTTTTAAACATAACCCGTTAACTGCTGCCAATCACATGGTGAATACGATACTCTTTAGGGTTCATATGTTTGTAAATCTGACTGTGATGAAGTCAGTGCCTCACCAGCCATGGACCTCACCGCACGTCATTGCTTTGTAATTGTTTTTATATTGTTTTACTTTCTTTTTTATTCAAGAAAATGTTTTTAATTTATTTATCTTATTTTTTTTTTTTTTTTTTTTTAAAAATGACCTTATCTTCACCATACCTGGTTGTCCAAATTAGGCATAATAATGTGTTAATTCCACGACGGTATATATCGGTATCGGTTGATATCGGTATCGGTAATTAAAGAGTTAGACAATATCGGAATATCGGATATCAGCAAAAAGCCATTATTATCCCTAGTAGAAATACAAGAACACACACACACGTTTGGTATAGACGCACGTGTGCATGCAATGGGGGGAGAGGGCAGTGTTTTTCAGGCCGAGAAGCCCGTCTGTCTCTTTCACATTCCATTAGTTCCTGGAGCTACATCAGAGGGCAGAGGGAGCACGCAGGCATTCCTGCAAGACGCAGATGCCAGGATCAAAAAGTCTGACTTGGTCCTGTACACAGCGGGGTGAGGGGGATGGGAGAAGATGGACAAGTTAGACCAAAATACAGTGCGGTTGCGGTTAGTCGCAAAGCAGGAACAGCGATTGCCCGATTTTCCTGTGAGACAGTGAATGCCCCGTGTGATGATGTGTTGTGTTTACTCTTCTGGGGTCGCCATCTTTACTCACGTCTATGCCGCTGCTGCCAGGCTTGATGGGAAACTGTGCACCATGCTGCCTACATCTTGTGCTGTGTTTCAGTTATTAAAAGGCACAGGACCAGATGGCATGTGTGCACGTATGTGTGTGTGTGTGTGTGTGTGTGTCTCTCTCTCTCTTTCTCTTTCTCTCTCTCTTTCTCTGTATATGTGTGTGTCTCCAGGTCTACGCTTTGGCTCCGGGCTCTTCCAGAACTGGCACAAGCCCAACTGGGTCATCCATGCAAAGACTCCCTCTCTTCCTCTCTTTCACTCCCCATCACCAAGACCACATCTGTGTATGCTTTTATACGGGCAATGGGTGTGTGTGTGTGGTGAAGAATGTTCCAGAAGGGATGGAGATGCGACGCAACGTGCGTCCACTCCTTGACCAAACATGTTCAGCATCTGACAATCTCTCCTAGGCCTGTCTGTGCGTGTTTTTGTTTTCATCTCGTCTTCCTCTCATCGCAAGCCAGGTGAACTCTCAGTCAAGCTTTTACTTTCACTTTGGGGCGAGAGGAAGAAAGGAGCAGTGGGATTAGAAATGGTAGAAGTGCGCACAGACGTATACGCTGCATGGGACGCAGTCCTTCAGTGCGGGAATGAGACAAAAGGAATGAGGACAGAAGGTAGTGCCACAGGCCCTCTGGAGCTGTCAAGACAGCCGTGGGACGTAATTTTAAAGTCTTTTTTTTTGTGAAGACTTTTTGATCTTTGCTCACAACTCATACATGTAACGTAATGCTGAATGAACACGAGAGGCCGGGACTGTAGCTCTGAGCAACACTCTTCTATCTATCATACTTTGTGGAGATCAGCGCTAAAGTCAGTGTTAGAATTTGACCTGCAGGAGTTCCTTCTTCTCTTTGCTTCCAGCAATGCTTTCACTCCACGTCAGCTACAAAATACACAAAATATATATTTTTTTATTTAGAAAGGAGTCGTGCTCCTGATGTGCTGTATAATGTTGCCTCAAAGATCATAAAACTATAATATTCTCACCAGTCACAGAATTAGGTACACCTGCAGGATATAATAGGATTCTGTACAATAGATGAGGATGGAGAATTTTACTTTTTGAAGTTCAACCTTATGTTCAAATAAGTTATGATAAGACTGATTTAGAGTAAATATCATAAATGAGTGGTCAGAAGAAATAAGTATGACTAAGGGAGAAAGGAAAAAGAAACAAATGCCCAGACTGACTTTTGTCAATTAAAAATATAGAATATTACAAATACCGACACCACAAAACAATTGGCCACAAGAACATATGTCAATACTAAAATATAATATGTAATATATTTTTTAACCTTATTTTTTTTTAACCTTTTTTTGGGATTGCCAAAACATCAAAAATGCATAACTTATGCTGCTTTCACGTGATGTACGGCGACCTTGAGAGCTTTGAAAGGCGCCTTACAAAATAAACATACTATATATATATATATATATATATATATATATATATATATATATATATATATATATATATATATATATATATATATATATATATATATATATATATATTTAATATATATATATATATATATATATATACATATATACGTATATACTATATATATATAGTATATGTACATATTAATTTATGTTAATCACACTTACAAAATACATTTATTATTATGGAAAAAAACCTACAGTATGTATGTATATATATATATATATATATATATATATATATATATATATATATATATATATATATATATATATTGATACATGCCGTATGTAGTATACATATATATATATATATATATATATATATATATATATATATATATATATATATATATATATATATATATATATATATATATTGATACATGCTGTATGTAGTATACATATATATATATATATATATATATATATATATATATATATATATATATATATATATATATATATATATATATATATATATATATATATATATACATACATACTGTAGGTTTTTTCCATAATAATAAATGTATTTTGTAAGTGTGATTAACATAAATTAATATGTACATATACTATATATATAGTATATACGTATATATACTATGTATGTATATACAGTATTTATACTATATATATAGTATATACACTATGTATGTATATACAGTATTTAGACTATATATATATATATATATATATATATATATATATATATATATATATATATATATATATATATATATATATATATATATATATATATATATATATATATATATATATATATATTTCAGTTTAAATATAAATTATAGTTTACATTTTCTTGAGGGAACTCTCCTGAAGGAATCAATAAAGTACTATATATATATATACACTGAACAAAAATCTAAACAGGGTACTTTTGTTTTGCTCCCATTTTTCATGAGTTGATTGCAAAGATCTAAAACTTTTACTATATGTACAGAATACCTATTCCTCTCAAATATAGTTCACTCATCTGTCTAAATCTGTGTTAATGAGCATTTCTTCTTTGCCAAGATAATCCATCCCACCTCACAGGTGTGGCATATCAAGATGCTGATTAAACAGCATGATTATTGCACAGGTGTGCCTTGTGCTGCCCACAATAAAAGGCCAGTTTTGCTTTATTGGGGTTATGTGGGGGTCAGAAAGCAGTCAGTATCTGGTGTGATCACCATTTGCCTCACACAGTGCAATACATCTCCTTCGCATAGAGTTGATCAGGTTGTTGATTGTGGCCTGTGGAATGTTGGTCCACTCCTCTTCAATGGCTGTGCCAAGTTGCTGGATATTGGCAGGAACCGTAACACACTGTCGTATACACTGATCCACAGCATCCCAAACATGCTCAATGGGTGACATGTCAGGTGAGTATGCTGGCCATGCAAAAACTGGGATGTTTTCCGCTTCCAGGAATTGTGTGCAGATCCTTGCAACATGGGGCCGTGCATTGTCATGCTGCAACATGAGGTGAATGGGGTGAATGGCAAAACAATGGCCTCTGGATCTCGTCACGGTATCTCTTTGCATTCAAAATTACATCAATAAAATACACTTGCGTTCATTGTCCATAACATACACCTGCCCATACCATAACCCCACCCCTACACTGGGCCACTTGATTCACAACATTGACATCAACAAACTGCTCTCCCACACGGCGCCACACACGCTGTCTGCCATCTGTCCAGAACAGTGAAAACCGGGATTCATCAGTGAAGAGAACACCTCTCCAACGTACCAGACGCCATCAAATGTGAGCATTTTCCCACTGAAGTCGGTTATGACAACGAACTGCAGTCAGGTCAACACCCCGATGAGGACCACGAGCGTGCAGATTCGCTTCTCTGAGACGGTGTCTCACAGTTTGTGCAGAAATTCCTTGGTTATGCAAACCAATTGTTGCAGCAGCTGTCTTAGTGGCTGGTCTCAGACAATCATGGGGGTGCACCTGCTGGATGTGGAGGTGCCGGTGTGGTTACATGTGGTCTACGGTTATAAGGCCGGTTGGATGTACTGCCAAATTCTCTGAAAAGCTTTTGGAGATGGCTTATGGGAGAAAAATGAAGATTCAAATCGCGGGCAACAGCTCTGGTGGACATTCCTGCGGTCAGCATGCCAACTGCACACTCCCTCAAAACTTGCAACATCTGTGGCACTGTGCTGTGTGATAAAACTGCACATTTGAGATTGGTATTTTATTGTTATTGTTGTATTGCACACCTGTGCAATAATCATGCTGTTTAATAAAGTAATTTATGGTTGACCTAGGAGATTAATGAGATAAAAAAAAATTTTATGTTCCAGATGTTTATCATATCATATCATATCTTATCATATCCGGGTGGCGGGGCTCTCCATTAGAGATAGGGTGAGAAGCTCTGCCATCCGGGAGGGGCTCAAAGTAAAGCTGCTGCTCCTCCACATCGAAAGGAGCCAGAGGAGGTGGTTCGGGCATCTGGTCGGGATGCCACCCGAACGCCTACCTAGGGAGGTGTTTAGGGCACGTCCGACCGGTAGGAGGCCACGGGGAAGACCCAGGACACGTTGGGAAGACTATGTCTCCCGGCTGGCCTGGGAACGCCTCGGGATCCCCCGGCAGGAGATGGATGAAGTGGCTGGGGAGAGGGAAGTTTGGGCTTCCCTGCTTAGGCTGCTGCCCCCGCGACCCGACCTCGGATAAGCAGAAGAAGATGGATGGATGGATGGATGTTTATCATAATTCTTCTTCTTTTGTTGAGAAAACAATTGTTGTACATTCTTGTGTAGCAGATTATAATTTGCTTTGTACATAATTTTAGCTGTTTACAAATGCACTTGGTCATTGAATTCCAATATTTTTGTTTCAATAAATAAAGGGTTTGTATGTTCTCTTTATCCAACATTATGTATTATTCTAATTGATCTTTTCTGTAACACCGTTAGTAAATGAAGTGCACATTTGTAGTTGTTTCCCCATATTTCTACACAATAACTCAGATATGGTAACACTAGTGAGCAGTAAAGAATATGGAGTGATTTTTGGTCCAGAACATATTTTGCTGTATATTTTCTTACATGAGATTTCCAGTTCATTTTATCATCTATTATTACACCCAAAAATGTGTTTTCTTTCACCCTTTCAATATCTACTCCATCCATTTGTATTTGTGTTTGACTTTCCATTTTACTGTTACCAAATGACATTATTTTAGTTTTGCTGAGATTCAAATATAGTCTGTTTTTGTCAAACCAGGTTTTTTTTTTGTTCATTTCTTTTTTTCTGTAATTATATTAGCTTCTGTGTGTTCTCTCCTGAACAAAACACAGTCGTGTCATCTGCAAATAATACTAACTTGAAGTCTTTTGTAACTTTACAAATGTTGTGTATATAAAGATTGAACACTTTTGGTTTCAGTGTTGATCCCTGTAGAAGTATGTTCGCGTATCCTCACGTATTGCTTCCTGTTGGTTAAGTAACTTCTTACCCAGTTCAAGACCAACCTTCTGATTCCAAACCTCTCTAATTTGTTTATTAAGATATATATAAAAATATTTTTTTCTTTTTTTTTTTCTTTTCAAGATGGCGCCGCTGTAGTGGCTGCTGTTGGCAGGAGCGCTGTGCTCTTGTGTCATCCTTTTGTGTTTCCCTCTTGTGTTATATATATACACTACCGTTCAAAAGTTTGGGGTCACCCAAACAATTTTGTGGAATAGCCTTCATTTCTAAGAACAAGAATAGACTGTCGAGTTTCAGATGAAAGTTCTCTTTTTCTGGCCATTTTGAGCGTTTAATTGACCCCACAAATGTGATGCTCCAGAAACTGAATCTGCTCAAAGGAAGGTCAGTTTTGTAGCTTCTGTAATGAGCTAAACTGTTTTCAGATGTGTGAACATGATTGCACAAGGGTTTTCTAATCATCAATTAACCTTCTGAGCCAATGAGCAAACACATTGTACCATTAGAACACTGGAGTGATAGTTTCTGGAAATGGGCCTCTATACACCTATGTAGATATTGCACCAAAAACCAGACATTTGCAGCTAGAATAGTCATTTACCACATTAGCAATGTATAGAGTGTATTTCTTTAAAGTTAAGACTAGTTTAAAGTTATCTTCATTGAAAAGTACAGTGCTTTTACTTCAAAAATAAGGACATTTCAATGTGACCCCAAACTTTTGTACGGTAGTGTATGTATATATATATATATATATATATATATATATATATATATATATATATATATATATATATATATATATATATATATATATATATATATATATATATATATATATATATATAGATACAAACCCCGTTTCTATACGAGTTGGGAAATTGTGTTAGATGTAAATATAAACGGAATACAATGATTTGCAAATCCTTTTCAACCCATATTCAATTGAATGCACTACAAAGACAAGATATTGGATGTTCAAACTCATAAACTTAATTTTTTTTTTGCAAATAATAATTAACTTAGAATTTCATGGCTGCAACACGTGCCAAAGTAGTTGGGAAAGGGCATGTTCACCACTGTGTTACATGGCCTTTCCTTTTAACAACACTCAGTAAACGTTTGGGAACTGAGGAGACACATTTTTTAAGCTTCTCAGGTGGAATTCTTTCCCATTCTTGCGTGATGTACAGCTTAAGTTGTTCAACAGTCCGGTTGTCTCCGTTGTGGTATTTTAGGCTTCATAATGCGCCACACATTTTCAATGGGAGACAGGTCTGGACTACAGGCAGGCCAGTCTAGTACCCGCACTCTTTTACTATGAAGCCACATTGATGTAACACGTGGCTTGGCATTGTCTTGCTGAAATAAGCAGGGGCGTCCACGGTAACGTTGCTTGGATGGCAACATATGTTGCTCCAAAACATGTATGTACCTTTAAGCATTAATGGCGCCTTCACAGATGGGTAAGTTACCCATGTCTTGGGCACTAACCAACCATCACAGATGCTGGCTTTTCAACTTTGCGCCTATAGCAATCCGGATGGTTCTTTTCCTCTTTGGTCCGGAGGACACGACGTCCACAGTTTCCAAAAACAATTTGAAATGTGGACTCGTCAGACCACAGAACACTTTTCCATTTCGTATCAGTCCATCTTAGATGAGATCAGGCCCAGCGAAGCCGACGGCGTTTCTGGGTGTTGTTGATAAACGGTTTTTGCCTTGCATAGGAGAGTTTTAACTTGCACTTACAGATGTAGCGACCAACTGTAGTTACTGACAGTGGGTTTCTGAAGTGTTCCTGAGCCCATGTGGTGATATCCTTTACACACTGATGTCGCTTGTTGATGCAGTACAGTCTGAGGGATCGAAGGTCACGGGCTTAGCTGCTTACGTGCAGTGATTTCTCCAGATTATCTGAACCCTTTGATGATATTACGGACCGTAGATGGTGAAATCCCTAAATTCCTTGCAATAGCTGGTTGAGAAAGGTTTTTCTTAAACTGTTTAACAATTTGCTCACATATTTGTTGACAAAGTGGTGACCCTCGCCCCATCCTTGTTTGTGAATGACTGAGCATTTCATGGAATCTACTTTTACACCCAATCATGGCACCCACCTGTTCCCAATTTGCCTGTTCACCTGTGGGATGTTCCAAATAAGTGTTTGATGAGCATTCCTCAACTTTATCAGTATTTATTGCCACCTTTCCCAACTTCTTTGTCACGTGTCGCTGGCATCAAATTCTAAAGTTAATGATTATTTGAAAAAAAAAAAAAGTTTATCAGTTTGAACATCAAATATGATGTCTTTTGTAGCATATTCAACTGAATATTGGTTGAAAATGATTTGCAAATCATTGTATTCCGTTTATATTTACATGCAACACAATTTCCCAACGCATATGGAAACGGGGTTTGTATATATATATATATATATATATATATATATATATATATATATATATATATATATATATATATATATATATATATATTGTTTTGCCTTTTGGTTCGGGACCCTTTGGGACTGTGTGACAAGGGTCAGGCACTTTCGTAACTTCTGCTGTGCTTTTTTGTGGACTTCTGGATCTGGAGCCTTTTGGCCATGGAGACCAGCTGCTGGGTCTCTGCCACACCAGAGTCAGTTTGGAGAGACTGGAGGAGATGCGGATGAAGATACAGGGCTGCGGAGCTAGCACTGAGCGCCGGGACGGACAGGCTTCACAGTGTCTTGGCTGAATGAGCAGGTATCGGACACCTCAGTGTCCTTAGACCAGGGGTGGGCAATTAATTTTTACCGGGGGCCGCATGAGCAACCCGAGCACTGCTGGAGGGCCACATCGACAATATTTCAATTACATTTTGCTCAATATTATTTTTGATATATACCGTAAGATAAATAATAATAATGATAATAATAATAATAATAATAATTAATAATAATAGTAATACTTCTACATAGTGTGTGTAACAGCATTCCATGACTAATATAAATAAATTAACATGAATAATAAATGACAGTAAAATAAGCACACGTATGACTGAGGAGTCATAGTGTAACTTTGTGTGGTGTTTGAGTTGTCCGACTTTTTGTGTGGCCATAAACGCACCAGTGGTTTAGTCGTATGCGTGTTGGTGACAGATGACAAGTTGGTTTTGGCCTGGTTTGTACGGCAGAAAATGACTAGTTTTTCGAGATAGAAGTGTTTTATTCATGTTTTTGGTGTGGTTATGTCCGAATATAAACAGTTTTGCTCAATAAAGTGATCGATATAATTCCTGTCCTCGAAGCATCTCGATAGACGTTACAATAATTGAACGATGTTCAATTGAACGGTGTTGACGAACACCGTTAGGTCCGCTTGTTGTCACTGTCACTCAAAGTTGCATTGCAAAATTACATAGAATAAATATGTTTATTTTGTTTAGAATTCAGATGGGATTTGATTTGGTGCGCGGCATATATTTGCTGTGCGCAGCGGACGTTTGAGCAGTGCGCAATTGCGCAGGCACGCACCTTAGAGGGAACGTTGCTTGGCAGTCCATGTCTTGTTGAAAATACGCCATTCATCATCAACTTTTCTCTTTTTAGCGTCTCGGGTGTAAACCGTGCATCACTTGTCGCTGCATGTGCACCTTCACTCGCAGGTTACACACGGACACACGCCCATAAATAATACTTTTCAAAATAAAAGCAGCACAGTTGTATTGCGCGCACGACATAGATGTTTTTTCAACTTTATTTTGTAATTTGTGATTGCAGCTGTTCACATTCACTCACAATCACGCACACGCATACGTCCACACGGAAGTAATACAAATAACGATTTTCAAAACAAAAGCAGCACCGTTGTATTGCACACTCGACATAGATACTTTTTAAAATGTATTTTGTAATTTATAATTGGCCTCACGCGGGCCGGACAGGGACGCACAAAGAGCCGGATGCGGCCCGCGGGCCGCAGAATGCCCAGGTCTGCCTTAGACGCATCCTCGCTCATCCATGCGGACTGGACACTGGCCGAGTTAGTGGGCGGTCGAAAGTGGAGTCGGCTCTCTTGGTTGCTTTGTTGGGTCTGCTCCTGTCTCTGACCATGCTCCCTCCACCCCAGCAGACGATGGCGTGGAACACCGCAGAGGCCACCACAGTGTATATGTTTCTTTTACTTTTTATTCATAGCTGTATGTAGAAGTGGCTGGTTGCATCAACTCTGCTCTTTTAATGTCTTTAATGTCCTTTGTGTTCTTTGATGTGTGCTATGGCTATGAGTTGTTTTTTTCCCTTGGCCCAGGCTTAGACCGTTTTTTTCTCTCTCTCCCCCCCGTCCCCCCGTTGTTTACCTGCTTCTCACCTTTTTTGTAAGGGGCGCCGGAAGTTGGCAGACCCATCAGCGATTCTGTTCTGTCTCCCTGTAATGTTTGTCTGATCTTGAATGGGACTGTGCTGAAAATGTTAATTTCCCCTCAGGGATTAATAAAGTATTTCTGATTCTGATTCTGATGATTGATTGTGTCAAATGCTTTTGTTAAATCCATAAACACTTCAGCAGCACATGTTTTACTATCTATTACATTGGTAATCTCTTCCGTTGTTTCGATTAATGCCATTGATGTTGAATGTTGAATTCTTGAATGTTTTATTTGTATCTATGAATTTGTCCAATCCGTTGTTAAACAGTTTGTCAATAATTTTACAAATTTGTGGAAGTAGAGAAACAGGTCTGTAGTTTGTAAACCGGTGTTTGACTCCAGTCTTATAAATTTGTAAGATTTTTGCTATTTTCATTTTGTCTGGGAATTTTAAATGCTAGGTTGCTGATATATGTTAAAAGTTCTGAAATCTCTTCAATAACCTTTTTTATCGCTTCCATATCAATTCCGTTACAATCAGTTGAGGTCTTGGATTCAATTTGTTTTCATAATATTGATTATTTCCTCTTTTGTCACACCTTTGAGGAACATTGAGTTAGGATTTCTGTCTATAGTGTCATTCAAGTCTTCAACTGACTCGGAATCTGGAATCTTTTCTACCAGATTCAGTCCAATATTTACGAAGTACTTATCGAAGCTTTCAACTACTTCGTTCATATTGTCATTTTTTACATTTCTGTCTGAGAAGTATTGAGGATAATCCTTCTTAGCAACATTTTAATGATGCTGGTTAGAATGCCCTATGTTGCTCTCATGTTGTTTTTGTTCCGGTCTAATAATTGACTGTAATATTATTTCCTACATGTTCGTAGTATGCCAGTTAATTTGTGCCCACATCTGCGGTCCTTCCAAGGTTTCTCATTGTTCCCTAGGTTGATTTTTTTCTTACCCATATGTGAGTTCAGATCCGAGGATGTCGTTGTGGTTTGTGAAGCCCTTTGACACATTTGTGATTGACAGCTAAATAAATACATTTTGAGCGATTGAATGATTGATATTTTGGTGTGAAGGTTGCCAGTTGGACTCTCTTCACTTATTGTTGTCCTCACACTTGTGTGGTCAAATCAAAATAATCAAATAATCAAAATAAAACATATCTAGTTTTTTTTGGTGTGGTTTAGGTTTATCTGCATACATATTTACATGTTTATGTACTTCAATGGCCATTCAATGTGAAATATTTGCCACAAGTGTTAAATATAGATAGATGATCAATGTCAATTTCAAAGTTAAATATGTTGATGCGGGTTTGTCAAAAAGTTTGTGTAACATGAAAGGGATAAGAGTTGGACATCTGTGTAAGAAGTGGGTGCCAAGCACGAACAATATTATATTAAAAGTTTTGTTCATACTATCGGGTAGAATTGGGGGAATTATCATCGGGGAGGTCTACCTTATTGTGACCAGATGAAAGCAAAGCAAACCGTTGCTCACCTTGTTTTTATTCTGCCTAAAGGCCAACTACACTCATGCAGCCAGTTGCCAGTGTGTTGAGTCATATTCAGTAGCCAGTAAATCTATACTGGTATACTTGCTGCACACTGACTTCTCTAATAGTATTATTAATACATTGGTTTATAAAGTTCATTTTAAAATACCTTAAGCTCAAAACAGTGAAAACTCCATATTGATTGACTCTACAGCAGTGGTTCTTAACCTGGGTTCGATCGAACCCTAGGGGTCCGGTGAGTCGGGCTCAGGGGTTCGGCGGAGGTCAAGACACACCCGAATTGTCGTGTAAATAAAAACTTCTCCCTATTGGCGTATTACGGATACGGCAACAGCAGAAGTCAGACTGATTTGCAGGTGTGTAATATGTTGTGAGTTTATGCACTGTGTTGGTTTTGTTCTTTGAACAAGGTGATGTTCAAGCACGCTTCATTTTGTGCACCAGTAAAAAAACATGGTAACACTTTAGTATGGGGAACATATTCACCATTAATTAGTTGCTTATTAACATGCAAATTAGTAACATATTGGCTCTTAACTAGTCATTATTAAGTACCTATTAATGCCTTATTCTGCATGGCCTTATTATAACCCTAACCCTCTAACCCTGGCCCTAACCCTAACCAAATAACTCTAAATTAAGTCTTTGTTACTTAGAATATGTTCACCTAGTGTCCAAAAAACTCTAAATTAAGTCTTTGTTACTTAGAATATGTTCCCCATACTTAAGTGTTACCAAAAACATATAACTTTGTCTTGAATTTGAAAAAAATCAAAACATTTTATTTTTCACTAAAGAAGGGTTCGGTGAATGCGCATATGAAACTTTTTCTTTTTCTTATGCCTTCTGATCTCTCTCTCTCTCTCTCTCTCTCTCTCTCTCTCTCTCTCTCTCTCTCTCTCTCTCTCTCTCTCTCTCTCTCTCTCTCTCTCTCTCTCTCTCTCTCTCTCTCTATGTCCACTACTTGATGTCCATACCCCCCCCCCCCTCCACACCCCTGATTGTAAATAATGTAAATAATTCAATGTGATTATCTTATGTGATGACTGTATTATGATGATAGTATATCTGATAGTATATATCTGTATCATGAATCAATTTAAGTGGACCCCGACTTAAACAAGTTGAAAAACTTATTCGGGTGTTACCATTTAGTGGTCAATTGTACGGAATATGTACTTCACTGTGCAACCTACTAATAAAAGTCTCAATCAATCAATCAATCAATGGGGTTCGGTACCTCCAACAAGGTTAAGAACCACTGCTCTACAGTCACACACTGGTGGGTGGGTGAGGGTGGCAATGGGGGAAAATTTTCTTGCACAATGACACAACAGCAGTGATTGGGATGAAGGGAGCTGGGTTCAAACCGCCAACCCCTCTGATTAATGGAAGATTTGCTTCACCTCTTAAACCAGCTGGGAATTTCTTTGATATATAGTTTGTTCATGGAAACATGATGTTTTGAAATATGTGCGTGAGTAGGGTTGTTTGACCACCAGCTCACCCATCTCGCGAAACAAAACCCAAAAGTGGCATAAAACATGATTACAATTATATTCCATACATTTCCAATTATTTGCAGTTCTGCATTCTTGCCCCCTGCATATTCTTTTATCTGCTTTAAATGGGAAATCATAGTTTTTTTTTATGGCTACTTAAATATAAAGTGGTTTGATGGCACTATCTGCGGGGTGGGTAAAACGAGCACTGCATCTATAAATCTCACAGAGGGCTTTGTCTCACAGTCACAAGTTGATTCACTCAACATTGTCCAGCAGGACGATGCTTTGACAAGATGTGATATGCCTGTAATTGTTTATACTTGTTTAAAAGTGGATTATAATGTCTTTAACTGCGAGAGGAATATAATAGGATTTAGACTAGACCAGGGGTGTCAAATTAATTTTAGATTTGGGGCCACATGGAGAAAAATCTACTCCCAAGTTGGCCGGACTGGTAAAATCCCGGCACGATAACTTAAAAATAAAGACAACTTCAGATTGTTTTCTTTGTTTAAAAATAGAACAAGCACATTCTGAAAATGTACAAATCATAATGTTATTGTTTTTTTTACACTTACATGTTGCAGTGTCTTTATTTGTTGTTATTTATATATATTTTTTGAATAAATGATGTGATAATGTTCATCAGTCACTGGTGTGAATTTTCAATCTATCAAGATAAAAAATAATATCAAAATCAAATTACAGGATGTTATTTATGTAGTTTGCTCATTTTTCTCGACTGATGTACTAACATCATGTGGCTTATGTTTTACATATGTATCATAATCTACAAAGATACAAAGAATTGCTATTGCGACATCTAGTGGACACATTTACAACATATGTTTCATCCATTCAAAAATTTCAGGTTAATTTTTATACTTAGCAAACTCATCCCGCTGGCCGGATAAAACCTATTCGCGGGCCTGATACGGGCCTCGGGCCATACGTTTGACAGCCCTGGACTAGAGGATCAAAAATGGGCACTTTTATATGCATTAGTGTTGCACCTGTGTCAGTGCTGGTTTTACCCTACAATGTCTGTCTTCTAACGAGCACATTAGTCCTCAGAGCTTCTTGATGAAATTAAATGATGACTTGTCTCTTGGGGCTTTAAACAGTTTTGTTTCAGTGTGTCCACACACGCTATCCCTTTGTCTGTCATTCTCTCTTATTTTGGTTCCCTCTCCCGCTCAGCTCGCTCACATTTTTGTTTAATGATGGTAATTTTCTTCGCAGGTCCGAGTGCGAGCTGATGTGACCACGCTCTCGGCACCCCCCGCTGTTCCTGACGAGGCCTGGTGGGAAATTACCCGGCACCCTCTCCAGTAACTCGCTGTTTAGTTGTAATAAGCCGGTAAGGCCCCGCGTACACACACACACACACACACACACACACACACACACACACACACACACCTCTGATTGTGTGCATTAATTACACTGTGTCTGATCACCACAATGACCACAGTTGTGCAGGCAACGCTTCGCTTTCCGGGTCACTCGGGTCATCAACTTCACCATAAGAGCTAACAGCAGACACAATAATGAGAGTCATCCTTACTACACGCACACACACACACACACACACACACACACACACACACACACACACACACACACACACACACACACACACACACACACACACACACACACACACACACACACACACACACACACACACACACACACACACACACACACACACCAGTAACACACTATTTTCCTGTCCATCCAACACTCTCCCGCCTCCACCGTGCATGGCCGCTGTGACACGGGCAAAGCCACAGGGGCCCGCCAGGGTGCCACCACCGGGGGAGTGGCTGTTGATGGAACGTTTGGAGGGTGGGCCAGCCCCTGTCGCTTTGGCGTGTCACCTCTGCAGTGCCGTTGTCACCAACAAATGGAGCTGTGAGTGGAACCCTGGGAAGAGGATCCTGCTGAGGTACTGTTTGAATCAGCTTGCAGCCAGTACACAACCGCAGGTTCTGTTTGATCAACATCACTGGATGTTGTCAGTATGTGTGGCTTTGTGTTTGTGTGTGTGTGTGTGTGTGTGTGTGTCCACGGTCAAACTAACAACAATTGACCATCCACTGTCAATGCATTTATCATAAGTGGGTTGCTTGTGCTAAAAAATGTAATACCAGTACAAGTATAGTGATGTCCAGTTTAACATTCTTTGAGCGCTATATGAATCTAATCTGTTATCATTATTAATAATGTAGATTTCATTTTTTTTTTTTTTTGGCAGGTTAAACAAACAAAAAAAGCAAACACTTTTCTTTATTTTTCTCAAGCTGCGACAACCATTTGAAAGCTTTTGGAATGCCAATGTCGCGTGGGGGTCGCATGTTACTGCGAGGGTCGTTCTCCCAGGATGCAGACGGACCCCGCCGGACGAAGCGTGCAGGTAGGATATGATGTATTGTCATAAATCCTACACAATACAGAAAGACAGGAAACAGACAAAAGGAAAGCGTGCAGATCGCACGGGAAGCTAAGGCAACAACTTAGCACAGGAATCAGGAATCGAGAACAGGAATAAACCAACGTAACTTGTTGCACATTGCTCAACTTGTGGCGAGCAATGTGAATAAATAGCTCTCTGATTAGTGCCCGGCAGCAGGTGAGCTGAGCATCCCGGACACTAATTAGACATAGACTTCCTTTTTATTGTCATTCAAATTTTAACTTTACAGTACAGATAAGAACGAAATTTCGTTACATTAGATCAGAGGCAGGTGATAGTAATTTGCACCCATGGCAACTAAAACAAACCCATGGGTGCACAAAACAGGAACTGAGGGAGTCCAAAACTAAACAGAACATGATCCGGGCAACGGATCATGACACCCAAAATGGAGGTCTGACTTATAAAAATAAAGCACTGGTGTAATTGGTCTTTGTCCTCAACATTTGACATGGATATGAAGACTTTTTTAAGATGTAAAAATATCCACTACATTAAAAAAAATGTATACATTTAGATAAAAAAATAGACATATCTGTAAATTTAATGTATAAAAAATATACATTTTGATTTTATTTTTAAATATTAAATTTGGCCAATGTGAATAATCATGAGTTAAACTATTTCTGTCATAAGGTGTTAAAAGTGGAAAAATAAGACATTTTTTGGATGCAAAAGGAGTGAAAAGCAGGTTTGAAATGAGTCCAAATTGGTTTAATCAGCTTTTTATTTAAGCGATACACTGCAATTCTACCATAGTCATACTCCTTCCTCAAAATCAAAGTATTATTGAGGAATTCACACCTAAAGGAAAAGTGCAGAGCTTCTTCATTGGGTACCCCTTGCATAGGATGATGAAATCCGACGAAAAATTCTGCCCTTTAAAGCTGATAACGCTCAGTTTTTTTTGGTTAACTTAACAATATCGTTATGATTATGTCTGTACTGCATTGCATCTGCTGCTAAAAAGTAGGCATTTAAAAAAAACAAACATATCATGGAAAAGCCAAGAAAAAGGAGTGCAATATTCTGCATGAAAGCTTCAATTAGGGTACCCACATGGTCATTGTCCACATAATTGTGTGTGAACCAACTACACAATGTGTTTAGGTTGCATGACATCAAGTTGATGATGCAATGTAATTCTGATTCTTCCCTGCCATGAGCGAGCTCTGCTATATTATCATATAGTATGGAGGCCATAGAAATTACTGTACTTCCCTGCATGTCTGTGGACATCCTCCAAGAGGAGTTCCATGTAACTAATGGATAACGGTCAGCATTAGCCCCGTCATAGCGCCCCTGGCTGACTGGATGTGGACAAAATAGCCAGGACTTAACCAAACTGGTGTGACTGAGGACGGTCTGGGACGGTCTGAGATGGCAGAATCAGCCCTATACACACACACACACACGCACACGCACAGCACACGCACACACACACACACACACACACGCACACACACGCACACACACACACACACTAGAGCCAGGGGCCAGAACGCTGACAGTAAATAAAACCAGGGACCCTCCTTAATTAGCTCATTCCCTTGGGGGAAACAGGAAAAGTGTGTCAGTCTCTCCCTCATGTTGGCTACTACTCCATCGATGTGATCAGGGAAGCCAAGGAACACTGTAAGAAAAGCCTTTAGGGGGACAGAATTTCCCGCGACCCCCTGAAATTAACTTACTGTTGAGAATATGTATTTATGTATCTGTACAACACTGTGTGAGCGATACATTATATGTATATGCTGCTGACCTCTACTTTTTAAACTTTTATTCCTGTCACAAACTTCTTCATTTCTGTTATAAAATACTCTGTTTCTCTGTACTTCCTGCATCTACTGTGTAATAATAAATACACATGTGTTGCTGCATGCTTACTACTGCTACTGGGTAGTAGTAGTAAGTACACTTGTGTTCCTGTGTTCTTACTACTCCTACCGTGTAGAAGGAGTAGTAAGTACGCTGTAAAAAATGACCTTAAAAACTATGGCAATTGTTAAACATTTTATAATCAAAAATAGTTTATCACGGTAGCGAATGACGTGGATTTCTACAAACCAAGAAACCATATATAACCTAAATTACTATGGTTATGATACATAGAAAACACATGACTTTACTGTGAAAATGTAAAAAAACTGTACAATGTAGTTGCAATACTGTAATGTCATAGGCATTAAAAAACGTACATAAAAACATGCGTCATTATTCTGTATTAATGAAAGATTTTGCAGATAGTACATTTAAATTTAAATGGCAAATCGTAAATGGGTTATATTTGTATAGCGCTTTTCTACCTTCAAGGTATTCAAAGCGCTTTGACACTATTTCCACATTCACCCATACGCACACACCTTCACACACACATTTACAGCATACCTTAACCCTTGTGTGGTGTTCGGGGCTGTGGGACCCGTTTTCGATTTTTATTAAAAGAAAAATGATACAATGAATTAATTTTTCAAACTGAGACTCACCGACTTTGGCTCATTTTCTGTGAAGAACATATATCAGAATACATTTTTAATGACCGCACACCATACACCCCCCCTACACATTTCTATTACATATAAGATGTCCGGGTCCAATAGAAGTGTGGAGATTGATGTTCTGTGTCTCTCTCTCTCACACACACACACACACACACACACACACACACACACACACACACACACACACACACACACACACACACACACACACACACACACACACACACACACACACACACACACACACACACACACACACACACACACACACACACACACACACACACAGCAGGCCTAGACAGGAGGATGACAGAGTGTAGGTACACAGAACATCAGAGGGTCAAATGTGCGAGAAAATGAGAGCAGACAGTGTTGACAAACAATGATGCAATCTTGTGTGGGAACCGCGGGTGCAGAAACACAAAAGAAGAATTCCTGTGGGATGCAGAAACTGGCAGATAAATTTCCATGCAACGTTCATATTGTTGTTACTCAGCCATTGTTTGTGGGTCTGATGGATCCGTTGCATTTTGTGGCTTTTAATTCCTCACAATCAAACACTTTGATGTTAAAATACTGAACAGATGTTTACCTTATCCCAATAAACATCTGTTCAGTATTTTAACATCAAAGTGTTTGATTGTGAGGCATTAAAAGCCACAAAATGCAACAGGTCCATCAGACCCACAGACGCTGGCTGAGTAACAACAACATGAACATTACACAAGGGTTAATTAGTTGAGGGGTTTGTGTTAAAGCATTGGCTAAGAAAATGTTTTTTTGTATTTTTGTGGCAATTTGTTTCAGACATGGAGGGGTTACGTCTATGTGCTTCATTGTAAACTGCATTGAAATTAAAAATGCTGTGTGTTTAAGTGTGTTGACCTGGTTGCAAGCAGCTATTTAACAGATATGGAGCATTTAATAATTTTTGATAGCTCACTTGAACGAACATGTTGCGGAAGGCCATGTTGTGGGTTGTCCAGTGAAAGGTTGTACAAAACTTTCAATTTAAAATTCTCATCTACCACTCACATGTCTCAGAAACACAGGCATTTTGCAGACACTAGTATTGGTAACAGGTCGACGCAGTGGTTAGCATTGATACCTCACAGTAAGAAGGTCTTGAGTTCGTATCCCGGGCTAGGGTCTTTCTGTGTAGAGTTTGCACGTCCTCCTCATGACTGCGTGAATTCTCTCCGGGTACTAGCTACGGTTTCCTCCCACCTCCAAAGACATGCACCTGGGGATAGGCTAATTGACAACACTAAAATTGGCCCTAATTTGTTTTACGGTGAATTCCTGGCAACCACAGCTGCTGTACCATAAATTCTACAAAAATTTTGTAGAGGCTAGCAATATATCAGTTTATTTCATAGTAATTTACTGTAAGCAAAAACAGTTATCAAATTTACCATAGTCAACATCAACATACCGCAATGATACATCGTGACTGTATTTGTTACGGTGAATTCCTGGACACCACAGCTGCCGGTATTTTACCGTAAATTGTGCAGATTTATTTTACAGTGTATACATAATTTCCTGTGTATTTACTTCTTCTACTGGGTAGAACAGGCATCCTGTTGATTAGATTGAGCACTGCTGCCACCTAGCTGCAGGCTTGTGCATTACTATAAAATGAATAGTAGAGTGTACACACAAATACTGAAAATCTGTGACCGCGACCCCCCAGGAACCTAACTGCTTTCACCTACTTTAACAGTGTATCATTAAAACAAATACATCACAACCAATGCCCTCTTCGAATACATACAATCCAATTTTATCTATATAATAGAAGCATCGTGGATTTAAATTAAAGCCAGAGCTATTTTTTTGTTGTACAGATACTCATTAAATTGAACATTGACAAGGTCAAGCCTGTCTTCCTTGGTGCATCACCGCCAATTAATCCAACCTGACTTCATTAGTGTGTAATTAAATAAAACAAAAGAGACCTCCATCCTATTGTTTTTCTGGGTTTGTGACCCTCGTCAGTCAGCCATTTAATGACAGACCATCCCAAGCTTCCCGGAATTGTTGTTTTCCTTTAAGCATTAATTTATTATTAGCATTATGTAGGTTTTTTTTATTAATTTTTTTGCCCCATATTACTTTGTAGAGAATGAATTTGGATTGTTGAGACAAATGTTTTTCAAAGATGATACAATTAATGGAGGCCATTTAAAAGTCTGGTAAAGCCTGATAAAAGTGCACTACTGCCCCCTGCTGGTAAGTTTATCATCTAACCCTAAAGGAAGACTTGCAATAAATTAACAATTAGCCTTTTTCTTAGAATGAAAAAATAAATAAAACTGCTTTTCATTGTTATTTTCATTATTTCATAAATTACATTTATACAGTATTTTATTTACAATGGAATAGATGGATGGCATGTAATGTAATTATAATAATATAGTATTGCAATATCATGTAAAATGTAACAATAATAATGTAATTGTACAGTAAGATCTTATAATATGTAGTGCGTCAATGTCCACATTTTGAAAATGTTTTTAAAAAGAAGTTTTAGTAAAAAAACAAATCAAATTAAAGCCACAAAGTAATAATGTAGTAATAACAATGTCATTTCATAGTTATTTTAATTAATGTGTCTTTCATAGACGCTGAATAGCTAAATGGATAGATTTAAATTATAGATGTAATCAAATAATTCTGTCAATACAATTAAGGCTAAAATGTATTATGTATCTAATCATAAAACATGTAGTATAGAAATAGTAAACTATACCTTACTATATTATGTTACATGATACTATATTATACCATAATATACTATGTTATGCTATGTACTGTACTATGTTATACATACTATACTATAATAAGCTATGCTTTACTATACTATAATATATTATACAGTACTATATTACGCTATGATACACTAAACTATACTATACTCTATTATGCTATGTTACACTATACTATATTATGCTGTACTATGCTATGCTATACTATGCTATTATGTACTATACAATGCCGAATGCAGCTGAGATAGGCACCGCTGCCGAGTATATTTCTCACAAATGCAAGATCACTTGCAAACAAGATGGACGAACTGAGGCTACAGGTAGCAACGAACACCACCGTGAGGAATAGCTGCGTGCTAATAGTCACAGAAACCTGGCTCCATTCATCCATCCCGGACCTAGCTATCGAGCTAACAGGCTACACTCTACACCGCCTGGACAGGACAAAAGAGGCTACAGGGAAATCGCGTGGAGGAGGACTATTAATATTCACAAAGGACACATGGGGAACACACACAAGCATTGTGAGTAGCCACTGTTCCCCTAATCTAGATTATCTGACTATTAAATGTCGACCCTTTTACCTGCCGAGGGAATACAATGCTGTGTTGCTAACCGCAGTGTACATAGCGCCAGATGCTAACGCTAGCACGGCGCTAGGTCAGCTGCATGATACAATCAACCAGCAACAAAGCATGTATCCGGAGGCTGCTCATATCATCGCAGGAGACTTTAACCATGCTAATCTGAAGGTAGTGCTCCCCAAACTACACCAGCATGTAAAATGTGCCACAAGAGGCAAAAACACACTGGACAAGGTTTACTCAAATATTAAACTGGGCTACAGAGCTAAACCTTTAGCACACATGGGCCAGTCAGACCACACATCCCTGCTACTCATCCCAGCATACACCCCCACCCGGATAAGTGCTCCCACCACAACAAAGTCCATCAAAACCTGGCCTGAAGGTGCCACTGAAAAGCTGCAAGACTGCTTTGACACCACTGCGTGGGAGGTCTTTGTAGACGAGGACCTGGAGAAATACACATCAGGAGTACTGGGCTACATAAAACACTGCACAGACACTGTTACTGTGGATAAGCGCGTCCGAGTCTATTCCAACACAAAGCCATGGATGACGAGAGAGGTGCAGAGGCTGCTGAGGGAGAGGGACACCGCGTTCAGATCTGGCGACGGGGAGCTCTACAGCACTGCCAGAGCCAGCCTGAAGCGTGGTATCAGGGAGGCTAAGGAGGACTACAAAACGAAGATTGAGGACTGCTTCCAAAGCAACGACTCCAGGAGGGTATGGCAGGGGGTCCAGCACATGACCAACTACAGGCCCAGCAACCTCCCGGCCGGCAGGGGAGACCCCCGGCTGGCAGAGGAGCTGAACTCCTTCTACGCCCGCTTTGAGGTAACACCATCGGAAGCAGTCACACCTCACTCGGCAGACCACAGCAGCCTCACCCTTTCAGTGACGGAACACGAGGTCAGACGCACACTGAAAGCCGTGAACCCGAGGAAGGCTGCGGGACCGGACGGCGTCTCCGGAAGGGTGCTGAGAGACTGCGCTGATCAGCTGGCTGGTGTCCTCACCGACATCTTCAACCGGTCCCTGTCCCAGGCCACCGTCCCATCCTGCCTGAAAACCTCCACCATCATCCCGGTCCCCAAAAAGAAAAACACTGTCAGCTGTCTGAACGACTACCGGCCAGTGGCACTCACTTCCATCACAATGAAGTGTTTCGAGAAACTGGTCCGGACCCACATCCTCTCATCCCTACCGCCCGCATTGGACCCCCATCAGTTTGCTTACCGAGCCAACAGGTCTACGGAGGACGCCATCGCTACGGCTCTCCACTCCGCCATGTCCCACATGGAGGGGGGGGAGCTATGTACGGCTGCTCTTTGTAGACTTCAGCTCTGCATTTAATACCATCTTACCTGACAGACTGGTGACCAAGCTAGCAGACCTTGGAATATCCAACCCCACCTGTCTCTTGATTAAAGACTTCCTGACTGACCGCCATCAGAGGGTGAGGATGGGTACCCACACCTCCACAGCCCTCAGCCTCAGCACCGGCTCACCTCAGGGCTGCGTGCTGAGCCCCCTGCTCTACTCACTCTACACCTACGACTTCACAGCCACCCACCCCGGCAATCACATCATAAAGTTTGCCGATGACACAACGGTGGTGGGCTGCATCTCTGGGGTCGACGAGACGGCATACCGGGACGAGGTGGAGCAGCTGGCAGTGTTGAGCAGGGTGAACAACCTGAAGCTGAACCAGCTCAAGACCCAGGAAGTGATCTTGGACAGCAGGAGGAGAAAAACTACCATACAGCCCCTGTACATCGACGGGGGCTGTGTGGAAAGAGTCTCATCCCTACGCTTCGTGGGAGTTCACCTGGATGAGGACCTGTCCTGGAGGACCAACACCACGGCCATCGTCAAGAGGGCACAGCAGAGGCTCTACTTCTTGAGAGTACTCAGGAATCTCCACCTGAGACAGGATCTGCTGGTGTCCTTCTACCGCTGTTCTGTGGAGAGCATCCTCACATACTGCATCTGCGTATGATTCTGCAGCTGCACAGCAGCAGAGAGGAAAGCTCTCCAGAGGGCCGTCAACTCGGCCCAAAAAATCATCGGGTGTCCCCTCCCCTCCCTGAAAGAACTGTATAACTCCCGCTGCCTGAAGAAGGCAGCCAACATACTCAAGGACCCATCCCACCCCGGCAACAGCCACTTCGATCGGCTGCCTTCTGGCAGACGTTTCAGAACCATGCGAACCCGCACAAATAGACTCAGGAACAGTTTGTACCCCCGGGCCATAACTGCACTAAACGCAGCTAAATTGTAAAAAAAAAAAAAAAAAAAAAAACTCCCTCACGTGCAACATGAGGAAGTCAATCACGATCCGGGACTGTGCAATCAGCGATTACATGCCAACTGGACAATATTTATCATATTTATTCACACAATTAATCCACAATAAAAAGCCTGCAGAGCATAGGAGGTAGGGAATGCTGACTCCCACCCCCTTAGCACACTGGGATTCAGCATTACTCCTCTCTAGTCACTTTATACTTTTTACTGTCTCGTTTTCTTTTACATTGCCTCCTAGAGTGGTCTTAGGCCACATTGTATATTGCATATTGTGTATATTGTGTTGTTTTTGTATATTGTGTGGTTTCTTCTTTTAAAAAAAAAAAATGCAAAGCACCTCAGGGAAACAATCTAAATTTTGTTGGACCTGTACCTGTACATGCACAATGACAATAAAGATCATTCATTCATTCATTAATTAATTCACTCATTCATTCATCAGCACCCCCGCAACCCACAAAGGGACAAGCGGTAGAAAATGGATGGAGGGATGGACAATGCTATACTATACTATGATATAGTATACTTTACTACTATGCCATGCTACTGTTAACAATACTATATTATGCTACACTATGCTAAGCTATATCATACTATAAAATACTACACTATACCATGCTATACTATACAATGTTATGCTACGCTATGCTGTGGTGCTATGGTGGCTAATTGTGCTCATTCGAACACCATTAAACTGAAAACATTATCTTTGCAGTTTGCTCAATTAAAGAAAAAAGAGCACACGAGAGCGGTTCTCTTAAGAGAAAATTGGCGAGAGAAAAGCAACTGCGGGAAGAAAATTTGCCGAAGGTGGTGAAGGTGGCCTTTACCACACCATACCATAGCATACCATACCATACCACAAGCTCAGTGGCCTTGTGGTTAGAGTGTCCGCCCTGAGACTAGGAGGTTGTGAGTTCAAACCCTGGCTGGGTCGTACCAAAGACTACAAAAAAATGGGACCCAATACCTCCCTGCTTGGCACTCAGCATCAAGGGCTAGAACTGGGGGTTAAAACACCAATTGATTCCCGGCATGCTGCTGCTCACTGCTCCACTCACCTCCCAGGGGGTGAACATGGGGATGGGTCAAATGCACAGGACAATTTTCACCACACCCAGTGAGTGTGTGACAATCATTGGTACTTTAACTTTAACACTGTAGCATACCGTATCATGCCAATGGCCACCTTAATGCACCGGCTTACCTGGGCTGAAGCCAATCGAGGCCCCCGATTCTAACGACGGAATGCAATGACTGGTGTGCATAGCTGTCAATCACCGACAGCTCTGCTTGGTGTAGCGATTGTGTACTCTCTCTCTCTCGGCTCCCTTGTCTTTTCCTACTCTGCAGAGCGGGGCTCAAACCCATGAAAGGCCAGCGTCTTGACCACTGAGCTAAAAGCACAGGCCAGCATAATTCTTGAATTTGAGTGGCCTCTGTTACAGTCGCACAGACGTGCATGCACCAACTGCAGAGGAGATACGGTCAAGAACACAATTGTTTTTAAAATATATGAAATGTTTGCATTGTTGCTGTTCTGTTGAGTAAAATCATGATTTTTCTTTTCAAACTGTGTTTTCAGGGTGGGGGGAGTGGTGAGCTGGTGTTTATTTCTTTTTGGGGGGGCTGGGTGTTGTTGAGGTTTGGGGGGGATGCCCCCAAAACCCCTCTCGAGGCCCCTTACTGACCATACCATATCATACTATACTACAGCCTACTAAGTAGCCTAGTGGTTAGAGTGTCCGCCCTGAGATTGATAGGTTGTGAGTTCAAACCCCGGCCGAGTCATACCAAAGACTGTAAAAATGGGACCCATTACCGCCCTGCTTGGGGGTTAAATCAACAAAAATGATTCCCAGCCTTGGCAACAGCTGCTGGTCATTGCTCCCCTCACCTCCCAGGGGGTGATCAAGAGTGATGGGTCAAATGCAGAGAATAATTTCGCCACACCTGGTGTGTGTGTGACAATCATTGGTACTTTAACTTTAACTTTAACTTTACACGCTTTAGAACAGTGGTTCTTAACCTTGTTGGAGGTACCGAACCCCACCAGTTTCATATGTGCATTCACCGACCCTTCTTTAGTGAAAAATAAAATGTTTTTTTTTTTCAAATTCAAGACAAAGTTATATGTGTTTGGTAACACTTTAGTATGGGGAACATATTCTAAGTAACAAAGACTTAATTTAGAGTTTTTTGGACTCTAGGGGAACATATTCTAAGTAACAAAGACTTAATTTAGAGTTTTTTGGACTCTAGGGGAACATATTCTAAGTAACAAAGACTTAATTTCGAGTTTTTTGGACTCTAGGGGAACATATTCTAAGTAACAAAGACTTAATTTAGAGTTTTTTTGGACACTAGGGGAACATATTCTGAGTAACAAAGACTTAATTTGGAGTTATTTGGTTAGGGTCAGGGTTAGAGGGTTAGGGCCAGGGTTAGAGGGTTAGGGTTATAATAAGGCCATGCCGAATAAGGCATTAATAGGTACTTAATAATGACTAGTTAAGAGCCAATATGTTACTAATTTGCATGTTAATAAGCAATTAATTAATGGTGAATATGTTACCCATACTAAAGTGTTACCATGTTTTATTACAGGTGCACAGAATGAACCGTGCATGAACATCACCTTGTTCAAAGAACAAAACCAACACAGAGCATAAACTCACAACAAATTACACACCTGCAAATCAGTGTGACTTCTGCTGTTGCCGTATCCGTAATACGCCCATAGGGAGAAGTTTTTATTGACACGATCAGTCGGGTGTGTCTTGACCTCCGCCGAACCCCTGAGCCCGACTCACCGAACCCCTAGGGTTCGATCGAACCCAAGTTAAGAACCACTGCTTTAGAAGAAACATATTGTCATCCACATAATGAATTCAGAGGGTAACGTCGCTTTTAACACTCTTCTTGACTGATACATGCAATATTTGCTGGAATGGAACACAGATGTGTTTACTGGTCACTGTACTGGAAAGAGAAAAGCGGATTTACACGTTGTTGCCCTTTTGATGTCACTGCGTCATCACGACTCAGGAGGAGGGGTACTGTACTGAGAGATTTCGGGCCTCTGTTATTGTTATTCCCGCAAAGAAGGGACAAATTGTGCGATTGGGCAAAACGGCAGGAAGTTTTCAAAGTATGCGAAGTGTGTCCAAAGATACATGCATGTTAGCAAAAAGTCCAGCAAGCTATATGAGACGAGACAAGCAGAGGACACACGTCATCATGGGCATATGGCAGCGGCCCTGCAGCCACTATGAGTGGACTATCAGTCTCAACTGTAACGAAAGGCCCAATTAAGGACATTAATTATGCTTCCTTGGCACTCGACCACTCTCTTTTCTAGCCCCGAGAGCACTTAGTCGCGCGCACGATCCCCCTCATGCTAATCCCATCCACTTGAGGAAGTTTGTCATGTTTGGCCGAAGTGAACTTTGCGGGACGAGCCGAGATATCCAGATGGACAGTACGGCGGCGCCGTGCTCCTCCACAGGCGAAAGATGTGTAGTCACACAGAAAATGCAGTGTGATCTCAGAGAGGGATTCTACGAGGGGTCTCCTAATGCGCTGTAAAAAAAACCTGTTAGGGAGGCAGATACAACATGTTTCACATCAGCACGCCTGACAGCTCTTTACTCAAAGCAGACATGAGAAAGCCAACACGCCTCGTGCCATTTTGGATTTGGCCACATTCAGCTTTATTAGCTATTACTTTACAGATATTAATTATATGCATGCAAATGTGCTTTAAGTTTTCAAAGACTTATAGTGCCTGCAGTTATGCTGTCCTAATTGGTGATGAGACTTAGTTTAATTAATGACATTTCTTTCCCCAGAGAAATGTAGTTTTGACCCTTTCTTATTAAAACCTACACTGCTGTGCGAATGTTTTCAATCCCCGATAGCTTTGTTGTTTTGTTCACGGCAGCCACTTTGACATAATAAAACAGTAAATAGTAGGGCAGATACATTTTGCAGGATTACGGCTAATATACAACACAGATATTTGGTCAATCGGTTGTACATTTACCCATCAAGTTATGGCATGAATAGAAGTTCACCCTTAGAGTCGTAATACAAAACCCAAAACCAGTGAAGTTGGCACGTTGTGTAATTCATAAATAAAGACAGAATACCATAATTTGCTAATCCTTTTCAATTTATATTCAATTGAATACACTGCAAAGGCAAAATATTTAATGTTCGAACTGAGAAACTTAATTTCTTTTGGCAAATAATCCTCAACTTAGAATTTAATGGCAGCAACATATTGCAAAAAAGTTTGCACAGGGGCATTTTTACCACTGTGTTACATGGCCTTACCTTTTAACAACACTCAGTAAACGTTTGGGAACCGAGGAGACCAATTTTTGAAGCTTTTCAGGTGCAATTCTTTCCCATTCTTGCTTGATGCACAGCTTAAGTTGTTCAACAGTACGGGGTCTCCGTTGTGGTATTTTAGGTTTCATAATGCGCCACACATTTTAAATGGGAGACAGGTCTGGACTACAGGCAGGCCAGTCTAGTACTCGCAGCATTTTACTATGAAGCCACGATGTTGTAACAAGTGGCTTGGTATTGTCTTGCTGAAAAAAGCAGGGGCGTCCATGGTAACGTTGCTTGGATGGCAACATATGTTGCTCCAAAACCTGTATGTACCTTTCAGCATTAATGGTGCCTTCACAGATGTGTAAGTTACCCATGTCTTGGGCACTAATACACCCCCATACCATCACAGATGCTGGCTTTTCAACTTTGCGCCTAGAACAATCCGGATAAGAACACATATGTTTTTTTTTCATGCATTCTAAATAGTTAATAAATGCGAACAAAAGTCCGCTTATAATGGAGCCTATGGAAGTCGCTTTATTCTGCCTATAAAGCATACTTGCCAACCTTGAGACCTTCGAATTCGGGAGATTGGGGGATTGAGGTGTGGGGGGCGCAGTTGAAGTGGGCGGGGTTGGGGGCGGCGAGGTTTGGTAGTAGCGGGGTGTATATTGTAGCCCGGAAGAGTTAGGGATGCAAGGGATTCTGGGTATTTGTTCTGTTGTGTTTATGTTGTGTTACGGTGCGGATGTTCTCCTGAAATGTGTTTGTCATTCTTGTTTGGTGTGGGTTCACAGTGTGGCGCATATTTGTAACAGTGTTAAAGTTGTTTATACGGTCACCCTCAGTGTGACCTGTATGGCTATTGATCAAGTATGTCTTGCAGTCTCTTTCATGTGTATGCAACATGTGACTGCGCTGGCACGCTGTTTGTATGGTGAAAAAGCGGACGCGTCGACAAGTTGTAGAGGACGCTAAAGGCAGTGCCATCACGGCACGCCCTTAATATTGTTGTCCGGGTGAAAATCGGGAGAAATTCGGGAGAATGTTTGCCCCGGAAGATTTTCTACCGGAAAAATCGGGAGGGTTGGCAAGTATGCTATAAAGCCCTTAAAAACATCCAAACACTTCCATCAACGTTTTACATACACGCTGTAAGTATATACTGTATGTGATGTAATAACAGGCATATTCATAATAACATGTATTATTTACATATTTTGATAATTTTAAGTTTACGCGGTGCATTGGTTTTATGAACGCATCACAGCGTTCATTTTTTCCTTCGACATCATCACTGATTATTGCTCACTGCAGACTTCATGAGAGACAACCAACATAATAAAACATCATTTACAGTACAATGTCTGCCGACTGTTAGGATTTTGACATATTCCCGTTTAGAAAATAAATTAAAGAATGACTCATAATCCTTGTGAAGGGTTAAAAAAAAAAAAGGTGGATGCAAACAAGCGTCTCTCGCGTGTCTTTCTCGTGGCTTTTATTGACATTTCCTGGCTGTCAAAGTGTCACGGCGCGGACTCGAACCTGTTTTTCCTCGGCAGCTGGAGCTTCCGGGACCTCTGCTGGCAGCACGCTCGGACACGCCCCTGCTCGCGCTGAGCTCAGCACGCCTACGCAGTTGATCAGCTTTAGAGATTTATTACTCAAGTAAAAGTAAGGAGTAGTCACCCAAATGACGACAACAAATAATGCACAAAAACATAAAAATAGCAATGAGCAAATTCAGAGCCAGGAATATCTCTTAAGCAACTAAAACTTAGACTTAGACTTATACTTAGACTTCCTTTTTATTGTCATTCAAATTTGAACTTTACAGTACAGATAAGAACGGAATTGCATTGCATTAGCTCATGGTAGTGCAGTATAAAAAAAAGCAATAAGGTGCAGATATAAATAAATAAATAGGTTACTGTACAGATAAATATATTGCACTTTTTCATATGCATCCACGTTTATGGATGTATGTTATATTGTCTTTTTTATTCCAGCGAGTTAATCCATTTTGGGGGGAGTTGAGGGGATAATTATGATGCATTCAAAAGCAAACAATAATATATATTAAATAATAATACATTAACATAAAAAAAATTAAGGCAAATTGAGCCACAATAACTTAACAGCACCATTGGCTCAGTAGGCAGAGATTACAAAGGAAAACAAAAAGTTAGCCTTTACGCAAACCATAAACTGATAGGTGTGGGCTGCATCTGGGAACACATTGATTGGTGTTTCTATGCATGCGTGTGTGTGTGTGCGCGACTGTGCGTGTGTGTGTGTGTGTGGGTCTATGAGGCTGCAGTACGTTAATAAATGTCCCCACACGATGTACATTTGACAGTGATTCATAGCAGGGAAGCTAACATCAGCCTACGGTGACAGCCAAAATATCTACTAACGTTACTTACCGCAATGTGCTTTGTTGAGTTCATGTAAGCTTAAGCGTGTTAATCATGTGACCGCCTGGCTCTGTTTGATTGGTCCAACGTCACCAGTGACTGCAACTGATTGGTGAAACGCAGGCATGCGATAGATGCTACTTTGAAGGTCTGTCTGACAAACCAAAACAAACAAAGCGTGCATTAACAGATCGATAAAAATCAGTAGCGAGTAGCGAGCTGAATGTAGATAAATGGAGCGGAGTAAAAGTAGCGTTTCTTCTCTATAAATATACTCAAGTAAAAGTATGTTGCATTAAAACTACTCTTAGAAGTACAATTTATCCCAAAAGTTACTCAAGTAGATGTAACGGAGTAAATGTAGCGTGTTACTACCCACCTCTGATTATATTTTATTGGGCGTTATGGTTGGAATAGACACAATGGCGTTTATTGGCTCTTTTGTAAGCAGACTTTTTTCCTTACAAGTTAGAGTGTTATGATCCGCTGCCCGGATCATATTTCTGTTTACGTTTTCAAGGCACTTGTGTTTTCTGTTTGTTTTGGACTCCTTGAGTGCCTGTTTGTACACCTGAGTTTGTTGCCATGGCTGCTTATTGTTTTCACCTGCCGCGTGTGTTTCCGACGCGCACCTGTTAGTCATAACTGTCATTATTAAATAAGCCTGCCTTCCCATTCAGTCTGTCTTGCTTCGTAGTTTGTTTCCTTACAACAGATGACAACTTTTGTTCCTGCTCTGATACCTTCTAGCTCCCACGCTAGCTCCTTTTGTTTCTGCTTTAAGTGCTATGAGCTCGTTTTTGTTTGTTCAGTATTATTCATTTCTTAAATAAATCACTTTTTAGCTGCAAGCTGTGTCCGAAGCCCGATCTGCATTCCTGGGAGAACGAACATTCGCATCACTATGCGACCTGGTCGTCACATAGAGTGCATTAAAAAAAAAGACAAATCTATTCTTGTCCCTCATAACAATTGTGAATTATAAGCAAAATTCCCAATAAGTGCAGTTACCCTCTAAGCCACATAACAAACAACAAATCCCAACTCTGTTAAATGCAAACTTCTTGTATTTGTAGCCTGATAGAAATACAGTTTTTTAACATTAAGCAACTTTATAGTTTTTAAATGAGCATCCTTTACATAGGTTGCCATCCCTAAGCCAACGTTCTCCTATGCCCTTCCAGACCACCAGGCCTCAGTTTTCTTGGCCAACGAAACATTAGCATGCTTATTGCTCTCGCCGATTATCCAAACTATGTACGGTACATTAGCGAAGTGTGCGATTGGCCAACCTCCCGCCTGCACAATCTACAGAGAGCGTGAAGGAATGATCAGCCATTAGCAGGTCGGCTGTGAACTGTGAAAATGGGCTCTCACACCAATGACTGCAGGAGGCCTCGACATGCACGCGCCTAGCCCTAGCAGCCTTCTGCAAGGCCCTGCACTTGTTGTTACACACACACACACACACACACACACACACACACACACACACACACACACACACACACACACACACACACACACACGCGCGCACACACACGGTGGCAGCACATGAGGGGGCACGAGCTGCCCTGCCCAATGTAATGCAGTGGAACACAACGACTAGTGTAGCGTACTGAAGCCCAGTCTAGTGGAGGGCTGTATGCAAGATCATAGCAAGACTTCTTGCTAGCATATGCTTGTGTTTAATGCAGCGACCTGCTTCTGCATGGTGAGTTTACACATACCCTGCAGTGAAGGTACTTTGTGGATGTGTGTTTAAGTGTGTGTGTGTGCGTGTGTGTGTGTGTAATATCAGTAATCAGTGTACCTCAAACAGACTGGGTATAACTAGGCCTGGTGTGGCAAGAGGGCTGCAGACCTGCACTTGTTTGCCGGCACATGTTGGCTTTATCAGACACTGCACTTTGACCTGGACCTTTTTTGCGTGCATGCATATGTGTGTGTATAGTTGTGTGTGTGTGTGTGTGTATAGTTGTGTGTCTTGGAGTCTCCACCTCCAGATGAGCTACAAGCTAAGGTAAAAAGACAACAGGAAGTAAACGACTTTGTGGGTTTGCTGTGTTTCGTTGGGGTCTGCTACATGCATGCATTGCAAGGTTCCTCCAGTGTGTGCGATCGTGTGTGTGTGTGTGTGTGTGTGTGTGTGTGTGAGTGTGTGTGTGCGTGTGTGACAGTGGAAATTTAGGCAGCATTAGTATGGCTGCTGTAGACAAGATGCCCTTAGAGCCGGCAGCATGTCAAGGGTTATTGGAGGACATATGCACTATTAAAATGGAAAATTATCATTCCTACTTTATTTGATTATTCCTTTAGAATTGTTAGAATTGATACTACTTAATATCAATAATAATACACATGTATTGATAAATGCATTGAAAATTGAATTCCTCATAAGGGAAATCAAGTCTAAAAAAAATGATTTTTTTCTTTAAAAAAATCCATAAGCTTTATGCTTTTAGCACAATTGTTATTGGTTTTTTTTTGTCAGTTAGTTAACAGTATTATGCAAAAGCTACTTAAAAATTCCATACAAGTTTTTTAACAACTACTACCCAAGAATGTACAACAATTCTTCTCAACACAAGAGGAGAAATATAACCTTAGAGGGAAATCTCATTTAAAGCATTTGTATGCTCGTACAGCACTTAAAACCTTTAGCATATCAGTATG
Organism: Entelurus aequoreus; assembly: GCF_033978785.1. Taxonomy (NCBI): domain Eukaryota; kingdom Metazoa; phylum Chordata; class Actinopteri; order Syngnathiformes; family Syngnathidae; genus Entelurus; species Entelurus aequoreus. The sequence continues at coordinate 38,868,778 of NC_084732.1, read as the reverse complement.
TGGAATTCAGTGGCATGCGGTGAGGTTAATGTCTGGTGAGGCACGACTGCATCATCACAGTCAGATTTACAAACATATGAACCTGCAGTGCAGGTGTACCTAATGTTGTGTCCCTGCGGTCGTTCGCGGCTCCTGCAGCGCGAGCAATGTTGTTTTTGCACTTTTTGGCTTCTTAAGTGACTTTTTTTGGGTGGATTCGGTCTTGCATGGGTAGGGTTTGGGTGTGGGCTTTGGTTGGTGTGGCGCTCCCGTCGGGCGGTGCATTCTGCAGCAGAGGAGCTTGGCACCAGGAGGCGGGGTTATGAGACGAGCCTCACACAGTGCATCTTCGCAGCAGTTTTATGAATGCTCAGCACTAAAAATACGTTTCACACATACAGTTGTTGACAAAATACACTGTACATTATATACCTCAGCTAACTAAACTATGGAAATGTATAATATAATTCATATAGCAATACGGTCTCACTGCACAGCAGGCCAGCAGTTAGCCGAGTCATTGTGCACAATCCATGTTGAGGCACAACTGAGTGACGTGCCTCAACTGGCTGCTGATCACCGCACCGTCTCTTCTCAGTATTTGAACGGCAAATGTGAAAATAAAAATAAAAATAATCTAAAACTGGTGAAGTTAAATGGAAAATAACTTTAGTATAATCACTGGATACATATAACAATTTAATTATTATTTTTTTCTTTTTACTTTTTTTTTCTTTCCATGATGGCAGGTGAGGCCCCGCCTCCCCTGCCTCTAGTGACTGCACGCCACTGGTGGAATTCAATTATGGAATGGATTAAGCAAAGAAATCAAACAAAGCACCAGTATGATTCAGTTTAAGAGACTGTTCAAACTACAAGTGTTCACAAAGTACACAGAACAAGAATTAAGATGAACATCTTGAACCCTTTTTTAAAAATTATTGTTTTTTTTTGTTTTTTTTATTGAGACAAAGATTATTTATGTATTTAATATTTGTATGCTTACTATGGTATATTAATTATTTATTATTTATTTGTTCACAGTTCTGTTACAGAGAAAAGGGAATATGATACAATTGCTATGGTATGAAAAGGTGTAGGATTAAATAAGCTCTGCTTCTTCCTACTTTTTTTCAGACATGCTGTAATGAAACAACTGGAATTATGTGAAGCATTACATTGTATTGTATGCATGTTCCAAATAAACTGAAAATGAACTGAACTGAACATTCAAAATATAAAAATAAATAAAATCAAATATATCTATTTGATTGATTGATTAATAAATACAAGTGAAATGAATCAAAAATATTTTTTAAATATTTGTGTACCGGTAATTTCAAAAGGAATGATGCATGCATTTTAACGACACAAAGATTGATTGTTAGGCCTTGTCGGCGGTCTGTGCTATTGTGGTTTTGCAGGAAAAAAAAATGGACAAATGGATCCTTCTGGAACTCTATAGCACTCAATGTGGTACGGGTACCATTAGTGCTACGCAGGCTCCATCTAGTGGTACGCCAAAGAATCACTTAATTAAGTGATTATTATTGTATTTTTTGATAGTCAAACAGTGTTACTGTTCAAACTTTGTGTAATGTTACATTGGCCAAAAATATTCAATATGCTTGTTAATGAAAACCTCTGCCTTGTTTTTAATGAATACTTGGGCTCACTACGCTACTGTATTTTAACGTTGGTCATTATGGTGGTACTTGGAGAGCCAAGTGTTTTTCTGAGGTGGTTTTTGGTGATAAAAGTTTGAGAACCACTACTCTATAGCATCAAGAGAATAATTTGCACAAGCAGCCTGAATGTCCGTATGTCTGTAGTCCATGGATTGAGCAACAGTTTGAAAAAGTTCCTTTGTTAAGTATGCAGCCTGTCACATGTGCACGGCTTCATAACTCAGGTTAGGCTTACAGCAAACACACTCTGTTTTGTCTTCCAGAGCCAGAGATGGCACATTAGTCATGACAGAGAAACCAACACAAATGTGTGAACAATTTTCTTCTTTATTGACTTTGACAGTGTCGAGGTGCAGGAATAAATCAGGCAAAAGAAGCGAAATAGCGGCATTCAACCTCGTACTTATCTGCTTTTTTTCCACTTTCACACCCTGCTCTAATTTCACACTATGGCTGCGTGATGGCTCGTATTGTCGTGTCTCGAATCAGTGGACCAGTGGATCAGAGCGGACTCAGGGGCCGCTAACTTGGGGCCCAGGGCTCTGCACGGGGGGCGCCTGCGTGTGCATGGCTAATTTGGTTGTTATTGCCGCTACCAATTGAGGCAAAGCGTGTTGGTTGTAGGCGGCCAGGTTTTACTTCCACTCGCTAGTCTAAATGTGCACACGGAGGCTGATGTGAACTCCCTCTGGATCCCCCCCCCCCAACACCACCAACATTCCTGAATCTCTTCCGTGACCCTCTGACAACATTAAAATAGGTTGTTTCATTTCATTGATGGCGATGCTTACGCCTGGATGACAATGCTTCTCTTCTGATTGGTGCACATTGCATGCACTGATGGCTTTACTTTGACAAACAAGAGCTTGTTAGCGCACACTGTCAACACAGACACATAGGAGCAGTAAAAGACAGACCTCAGCCAAGGCCAAATTACTATTTTTAATAAAGCAAAGCAGGGAAATAACCAAAGGCCCCAACAATGTATTGATTTTGAACATAAAAAACCTACGGAGCCCCTAAAGGGACATGGAGGGAAAACATTTTTTTTTTCCTATGTCAGTGAATCGGAAGTAAAACAGACACAGCGATGGAAGAGCCTATCCATCATCCGTGGGAGAAGTTTATTGACATCTATTTTAGTATTGGCCTAACACAGGAGTGTCCAAACTTTTTCCACTGAGGGCCGCACACAGAAAAATGTAAGCCTGCGGGGGCCATTTTGATATTTTTGGTTTTCAAACCTTAACAAAGTATATGGATTTTTTTTTAACCTTTAGGGCACTCGGGGACTGGAAAGGGTCTCAGTCATTAAACTGTTAAAAATAAGTCAAATTATTATTATTTTTTTAAAATTTAACGCTTACAGTAAATCTCTATATCAACTTGAGGTTGATATAAAGTAAAAAAAAAAGGTTTTCTGTCAAAGACAACTTTGTTTTTTATAGTAAAACTGAAATATGCAGTATGCCTTAAAAGATCAATAATGCAGGACACCATTGATTTTAATTATTTCATATTTTAGAGTAATCACAGTGAAAAGTTAAATAAAATCTTACTAAATATATTTGGGATCCAAAAAGTCCCCCACTCATGAAGTGATACATTTTTATTAGTTTTTTTTAACTTTTAACACTTAAATTACGAGATCAACTTCAGATATATCTGTCGATTTTACGTTTGAACTATTATTTTGTTTGTTTTATGCTCTTTTGTCGAATAAAACTTTGATATTTTTATATGGCAACCACACAATATATGCAATATTTTTTCCACATAAAACATTTTAAAGTGATATTTTTTAACTAATAATTCATTATAACATATTTTTAGTCTTTTTTTTTTTTTAGCAATGGCAAAAAAAAGAAAAATAAACAAAGACAAAAGAAAAAAACAGCCTGCATGGCAGCTTTGTGTCAACATTGCAACTTTTTCTTGCTAGATTTCACCTCATTCCACTTTTTTAAAATGTTTTTTTACATTTTTGCAATATTATCAATTTTGCAATTTTTGCAGAATGTGTGGCGGGCCGTTAAACAATTAGCTGCAGGCTGCAAATGGCCCCCGGGTCGCACTTTGGACACCCCTGGCCTAACATATAAAGACATCAAATCGTATTATGGTGCCACAACAGAGCACAGATGATGGGTAGGCTCCCGCATGCTCCCGCTCCTCCATCGCTGTGTCTGTTTCACTTCCGGTTCACTGACATAGGAAAAAAACCTTTTGCAAGATCTCCCAAAAAGTATTGCGAGATCTCGCAAAAGATCCATGTCCCTAGTTTAGGGGCTCTGTAAAAACCTGACTCTGCTTTCCAGAGCCTCACCAAAATTTAATGACTGCGTCTTTAGCCAACGCCATACTTCTCCATGTAATGTGTTGGTTAGTGAGGTCTTTTATTACTGTTAATTTCTAACCGTGGTGAAGGACTTTCCTCTAAGAAGAAATTATTCATTATAAATTGAATATTTATATAATATATAGAGCATAAATACATTTACAACCTTCTAAATACAGTTTTTAACAATTTGATAGCTCTCAGACATGACACAACACCCACATAGTCACCTTTACACTCTTGTCATCCAGTATTGTAACGCTGCCTGAGGCTGAGCCAATCATTGGGTACGATACCGAATAGCATCCTCTGATTGTTTTTTGTCTCATCTCCCTCGCCTACTGGGTGCAAAAAGAGACGCTGTATGAGCGGTGCAGTACGTGAGCAAGAAAGGCCGACAGAGTGCGGTGGGAAAATGCTGTTTATTGCGTGCGTACATGATGTACAGGAAACATGTGGAGCCACTACTCTCTCCAATGACAAACTGAATCGTGTGTTTACTCCGCTGTTGTTGTCTTGTGATGTAGCTGTCAATGTAATGTCATGATGTAAACCAGGGGTCACCAACGCGGTGAAAAAAATTATTTTTTATTTTTTTTATTTTTTAAATTAAATCTACATAGAAAAAATACAAGATACACTTTCAATCAGTGCATCAACCCAAACAACCTCCCCCATGCACACTCATCCACACCCACTCACACAAAAGGGGTTATTTCTTTCTGCTACCAATATTCTGGTTCCCACAACATAGACAACACATCTGAAAGGGACACAGTCCCTGAAGCACACATGATTGTATAGGCTGCTGGTCCACTAACATTTTCATTAATTACTATTTTTTATGTAATTATTTTTATATTGTTTTACTTTCTTTTTTATCCAAGAAAATGTTTTTTATTTATTTATCTTATTTTATCTTGTTTTTTAAAAAAGGGCCTTATCTTCAACAGACCAGGTTGTCAATGAAATTAGATTTGTTTAAAGGGTTTTTTAAACCAGGCCCAGTCCAGATAATGTCCAAGTCGGACTCAGCAACACACACCTTCATTCATGTACACAGAAAAAAATTAGGGAACACAACAGATTGCATATAATTTATAAACAAAATTACATTTTCAAAATAAGCATTTATGTACAGTCCAGATTATGTCCAGGTCACTCAAATTAGGGAACACAACAACAGATATCATATAATCTATAAACATAATTATACTTTCAAAATAAGCCTTTGAGGACTTCTCATCTTTTTTTAAATGTTTTTTGGCATCATTATCGTTTTCAACCATGTAACTTTCTAAAGTTAGAAAATACTGAATAAATGTTTTAAAGAAAGTAATACTAAGTGAATATCTGTTTTTGGCCTTAAAAATAAACCTTTTACCGAGTACTATAATTAAATTGACTAAATCATGATTGTCAATGAACTCTCCTAAAATAACAGAAACCACATTAAGCTTCATAAACAAACCAATCCTTAAACACATTTTTTCAACTTCCACCCAAAACAAAGACACAATATGACAATACCAAAACAAATGCAGGGTGGATTCAGGCTCCTGACAACAAAATCGGCAATCATCTGACTCTGTCATATTCCATAATTTTAACATTTTCCCTGTGGGTAAGAAGTTATAAATAATTTTAATTTGAAAATAACTATTTTGCACATCGATAGTGGTTTTATAGATTAGTTTGAATATGGCATCCCATGGCAACGGGCAGTCAAAAAAGTCCTCCCATTTTCCATTTGTGTTGTATGAGGCAGCCTTCAAAGATTTCTTTATTAAATACAAATTATATATTTTTCTATTTATTTTAGTTCCTTTTTGCCAACTAGAATTTCTTATTAGAGGTTTACAAACTAATAATTTAGTAGTTCCATAATTAATTATTTGTTTCCATCTTTTCCCAATTACTCCAGTTAGTTGATAAAATGAAAAGCTTGAGCAAGCATCACCATACATAGCTCTAAATTCATCATACTTCATAATTTTACCATTCTCATTGATAATATCATTGACAAAAATGATTCCTCTTTCAAACATATTTTTCCAAAAGAAAGGCTTTCCATCTATTACAATATTAGAGTTCATCCATATTAACTGCTGCAAAATATTGTCTCTTTTTTCTGGCACATAAAATTGAAAACACCACTATGAGTGGATTGTTTCCTTTATGAACCCCGCCATGTTTCCCAGCAGACTCTCTGGGAGGGGATCACTTGTAAAAAAGGATACCATTTCTTTTGATACAGTACATGTTTTTAGTCCAACAGGACATTTGTGTACCACTCAATGTTTAAATACATCTTTGGAACAATTGATGCTTTTAAAGACAGACACATAGCTTCAAGGTTGAGAAGTTTCAGGCCCCCATATTCATACTCTTTGTACAAAACCTTTCTTTTAATCTTTTCTGGTTTGCCGTTCCAGACAAAATCGAAGACCCTCCGCTCATAAATCTTAAAAAAGTTTTGTGATGGAGCTGGTAATGACAAAAACAAAGAAATAAATTGAGGAATAATTAACGAGTTGGCAATAGACATTTTACCATACAAGGTTAGGGATTTCCCTTTCCATAATTGCATAATTTTGTCCAGCTTTCTTAGTGGATTATCATAATTTACTGAGCCTAGATCTTCCAGATTTTCTGGGACAACAACACCAAGTATGTTAACTGGTCCATCTGTCCACAAAACAGGCACTTTGCATTCCATTCGAAAGGACGTTCCCTTTAGATTTCCGATCCTTAACATTTTACATTTATCATAATTAAGCTTAAGGCCAGATTGCTGTGAAAATATGTCCAAAAGATTAAGAAGGTTCCGCAAACAATGAGGAAAACTCTTATCTTTGTGAATCAGCCTTTTCTGACATGAACTTTATCAAGAACAAACACAGAACACGCCTCACTGATGCACATCTGCAAGACTTACTCAGAGTTGCAGTGTCAAGTTACACACCAGAGTACAACACACTAGTTAACAGCATGCAATGCCAGGCTTCCCACTAACTGACAAAGAAACAGATAACAGATTTGGTGTCCAGTTGAAAGTGTGACATGATTTAAAAATTTGAGAGTTTACTTATGTATTTTACATGAGTTATTATTTGTACAAACATGGTACAAAGTAATTCATGATTTGTTAAAAAATGTTAGTGGCTAGCTAGTTAAAATGGGATATTGTGATTTCACAAGACTGTCTTAGAAGTGATCATTTGAAAATGTTCAATTTGAAAAATGTGCACTTAGAGAAAATATAAAAATAAAGTGTTGCATATTGATATTTATCTGTTTCTATATATATTTATTGTGAGAAATCATTAAGATGATCAGTGTTTCCACAAAGATAAATATCATTAATTATTAATAATAACAGAGTTAAAGGTAAATTGAGTAAATTGGCTACTTCTGGCAATTTATTTAAGTGTGTATCTAACCGGTAGCCCTTCGCATTAATCAGTACCCAAGAAGTAGCCATTGGTTTCAAAAAGGTTGGTGACCCCTGATGTAAACCCAGGACCACCATATCCAGGGATCACCTAAAAAAGGGGTTCATTTATTTTATCTTATTATTATGGACACGCTGAAACGTTGTTTGGAGTTATCTGTTTTTGCTGCAAAATTTGTACAAAATTATTAAAATTCATTTTTTCTAATAAATGTGGATACTTCAAATAGAGACTATCAATTTGTTTTTTTTGCAACCCACATCAGCAAGATGGCTGTTTCTTGAACAGCTCCACAAAAAACCTTGATTTACTCAAAACAAGGACATTGGAGCTTTGCACCTCTAATCTTCATATATATGTGGGTGTATATATATATATACGTTTGTATATATATATATATATATATATATATATATATATATATATATATATATATATATATATATATAAGTGTTTTAAAATCAGACTAATCACACTTTTGAATTTTGATTAATCATGATTATCGTAGTTATTACTCGCTTGTATTACAGTATTTCGATTATTATTATTAGTATTATTTAGATTTTTTTTTTAATTCGGAGAAAAAAGCATTTTTTTGGTCAGAATTTAATACAGACATTTTTTTTATTTTTTACTTAAAGTAATTTATTTGCTCAAAGCTATTTAACTGTTTTATCGAATATATCAACTGGGTGTATTTTGAAGTTACATTTGCCAGAGAGCACAAAAGTCAGAGTCTCCTCAATCATATTTGTACTGACATATGCATTAACCTTTTCACTGACCGTATAACAACCCGAAACCGTTTTTTAAGGTAAAGGAGCATGTACGGTCAAAATAAATCTGCATATATACATAATTACTGCAAAATTTAATGTATATCACACATTAGTTATGAATTTTTGACATCCTTAATCTCTCTCTCTATCTCTCTTTCTCCATCTCTCTATACACACACACACACATATATATATATACAGTATATATATATATACCGAAAGAGACAAGCGGTAGACAATGGATGGATGGATGGATGGATGGATGTATATATATATATATATATATATATATATATATATATATATATATATATATATATATATATATATATATATATATATATATATACTGATTGGAGCGCCACAAATGTTCTTTTCATGTATATTACCTTCACCTTTAACGTGATAAAATATGCGAGAGTGATACAATTAAACAATACTGTAATGACAAAGTACTCTACAAACTTTATTAGTCACGATACGTACAATGAACTTCCACTTTATCATTGTTGCTGTCGCCCTTTCGACTAAAATCAAATCCTCCCACACTCGTCATAGTTCTATCAAAGTGCTTCTCGGCCTACAAACAAACAGCTCATCATAGCATTAACACATCTCACACACATAAGAACAATGCATGCGCTTATTTGTTAAAGTCTCTGCTTGCAAACGTCTCGTCTCCATGATGCAGTCAGTGACTGTGTGATGTGGACACTGTGTGTGTTGTCGCCAAACTAATACGCGAGCTTAAAGCAGCTGATGGTTTAGCTTCTAACTCTCGCACTATAGGCATTTGGCGAACTCGTGTCTGCCTGATGTGCCATCAATTGGGGATCATGTGCGGATGCAGGCTTGGAGTCCTGATAATGAGCAACAGGACTGAGTGCAAATCTCGCAGATGCATGTGCTGTAAAGTGTGAGCCCTTCTAACTGGATTTACCTGATTTGTGCCGGTTTATGCTCTGATGTTATACAGCAGCCAGCCTCATTATACGACCTAAACACACTTGTGTGTGTGTGTTTGTTGTAAGTTCACCAATTAGAGACCTCTTGTTAGAGTGCTTAAACACAACAAGATAGGATGTAAGGAGGGGGCCAGCTAGTGTTCCATGCTTACTTGGGTGTAATGACCCATCAGTGGTGACATCTTGTTGCATCATCTTCTGCTTCCCTTCACTTGACTGTCTAGGCCGGGCTTCTCATCCCTTCTTGCCCCCTCAAGTCATCCTCCAAATGTTACCTTTCTGCCCTGTCTGCATAACTGAGTCATGTAAACACTGTGAAGAATCACACACTCACAAATCATTGTATCATTGTTGTTTGGTCATTCTTATTGATCAAACTCAAGGCCCGGGGGCCACATCTGGTCCGCCACATCATTTATTGTCATTTAATGTGGTCCGCCACATCATTTATGTGGCCCGCCACTTCCTTTATTGTGGCCCATCAAGTCATTTTATGTTGTCTGCCACTTCATTTGTGGCCCACTATGTCTTTCTACATGGCCACATCATCTACCGTGGCTGCCACATCATTTCAAAGCAGCCTACCACATCAATTATTTGGCCCGCCATGTCATTTACGTGGCTCACCATATTATTTACATGGCTTGCCATATACTTTTCTGTGGCCTGCCATGCCATTACTTGGCCTGCGAAAGGCTGGGAATAATAAAGCACTTTTTGGCTATGCAATTTGTTATTCTCACAGCCAGACCTGTGTGTTTACTTCTGTACCTGACGGTTTAGGCTACAACTGTTGCCTTCCTCAGAGGTTGTCACGTGATGTTGCATGGTACAACTATTTCAACATCACGTGACAACCAGGTACGCAAGTACACACACAGGTCTAACAAATTGCATCATTTTTGAAAGACCTAATGAACTTTTTTGGATCACTTTTTGGCTGATTAGAATTTTTCTTTTGTTCTTCAAATTTTGACAGAAACATTTACTGTATGCCATTACTGTATGTTTACCTTTTTGACGTCGGGGCCCAACTACAGAGGGGCCTGGAGGCCGCTTAAAGGGGAATTGTCACTTTGTTTGGAATTTTGCCTTTAGTTCACAATCATTATGAAAGACAAGAAGACAAAAAATATTTTTTTTTCCCGCTTTCAAACATGTAAGAATTGTCTCATTCTTGGTGGCTAGCAATGCAGCTAATGGGAGCAATCATTTTTATTTCTGAATCACTTAAAAATGTGAACATTTTTTTTATTTACGTTCCGCAACTTATATAATAACCAAGCAGTAGCGTCATTGTTATTGTAAGAGCGAACACTGACAAGCTATTTTTCAAGCATACTAACACATTGGTGTGCTACGGTATTAGCCGTAGAAGCTAACTATGGCAAGAGATAAGCTAAGTTCTACGTTAACACGAAACACGTTTGAGTTTGTAAAGCACAACACTGCGATAAGACATTAATCTGTACTGACTGAAAAACATAACATTTCATATTACAGTATCTGTAAAGTATTAGCCCACATTTACGGTTTTGTTTGTACACAGCTAACCAGACAGCATATGATGTATGTCATGATACACACATGATGTTCAGTGTGTATCATGATCAATATAAAGTGTGACTCACTCGATGGACAGTTTTCCGTTGGGTCCAGCTGGCCAGGGACGATTTTTTCCGGTCAGTTATGGGTAAGCACTCCATTTATGTGGAAATCGCTTGGTTTCAAGTTACACATTTTGCAGCTTCGATTCACTTTCACCTCACTCTTTCGGCTTCAGTCTGCTCCAACGTCTCACTCTTTCTTTGTGTTTGCTTCTAGAAGCAGTAGTTCATTCTCCATAAATTCCGATGAAAAAAGATAAGGTTGTGAATCATCATTTGTCTAAAAATACTGGCCATCGTTGTTTGTTACCAAATCTGCCATCATTAGAACACTCTCGTAGGAACAGTAGTTTTGGCCGGAAGTCGGACGTGCGCTGCTTTGAAAACGGAAATAAATGCGCCGAATAATTAGTTCCAACAATGATTAAAATGAACAAAATACGATAAATATTGTACATATTACATGCTGTTATGAACATGTATGTTACTACATTATGTATAGACTTGCTCTCATAATGATTGTGAACACTAGGCACAATTCCCCCAAAAGTGCAGTTTCCCTCTTAAATATGAACTATTATCATATTATTTATTTAACACATAAACACTAGACTTATGTCAGGCTTATTACAAAAATAAGTACCAATAAAATATACTGCATAAAAAGGACTCATAAAAAACTGATGGAAAACACATTGTGCGCTAATATACATGAATTCTAACAAAATGTTACCTAAATAAATCAAGACCTGTGAGCAAAATTACATTTGTAATAATAATATTGGCAGTAAGGTACTGTACATGTTATCTGACACAGTTGTACCATGTCCTTCAGTAGATCTGTCATGTTGAACCCCTAATAAAAAAAATACATTTGAATCAATTTAAACGGGACAACAATTGTGATTTCATTTATATTGCGATACATATCGATATCGACTGATATGAAAACAACATTTTGTGCTATGATTTCCCCCCCACCCCCATACTGCCCAGGTCTGCCCACAAAAGAGTATTTGAAGTGCATTGCCCAAAATCTGTTCTCGAACTCCAATCTTTAGTTTAAGATGTGTAGTGAAGCCTTTCATTTTTTGTGTTACAAAGTTATCCTTTGTAAAGCTGCACTCGGGCTGGGCTCATCTAGCTAAGGGTGAGTCAGAGAGGTGGTATCATGTCCATGAGGTTTTTACTTCATGAATGCACAACAACTTTGGTGCTCATAAACACGCTTCAGGGATACATTATTAAAAAGTCAGTTTAACATGAGAGGACGTCCTACTCTTATTGTGGGGATATTTTTGTTCCTTTGTGCTAGGCCACATACAAATAAATTCTAGTCTGAGGTCCTTATTAGACCATGTGCGCGTGCGTGTGTGTGATAAAGCAGTGGGGGGTCAGCTGACGAGTCTTCTCACTAGGACACCGAGGCTGACTTGCCTCAGGCGCTGCTCTGAGCTCCACCTCTGACAGGCGTCATACTTATTGCTCAATGACATTCCATGTTTTCCTTCAGTTTTGCTCTAAGATTGATTCCCTACATATGTCTGAAATATCTCCAGAGCCCTAAAGCAGGATGATGGCCACCGTGGCACACAGAGAGGCGGCCATGACAGACAGAGGTGGTACTGCAGTGGTTAGGTGTTCATAGCTAAAATTTGAAAAGGCAACGAGCCGTCCAAAACAGTAGTGTGACTGATACACACTACTGTAAATTCTGCTCTCGTACAAGTCTCTCCTTAGGCATCAATTGTCAAACTGCTGTTAGGCTAATACTATTCAATATAGTAAATATAAATAAAAATGAATGAATGAATTGACATGAATAATGCAGTACTATATGTGTGCTGTATGGTCACACTAAAACTAGAAAATTACTCTCCATTTACTTTTTCGTAGAAAAATTACATGATGTCATAGTAATAGTAGTTGTTTTTTTTAATCTATTAAAGGCCTAAGGCAGGGGTGTCACACCGCGTGAGGGATGTCTTGTCTTGGTTTTTTTTGTGTCTTGTAAATTTCATGTTTTAGTTTGAAAAATAACTCTCCTCTCGTTTCAGGTCACTTGCCCTTCCTCATGTGTCATTCAGTCTGATGTCATCCCTGATTGTTTCCACCTGTTCCCAATTACCCCCATGTGTTTTATAAGCCCACGCCTCCCTTTGTTCTGTGCCAGAATGTCTTGTGCATCTCCAGCGTCATATCCAAGCCTTGTCTCGTCTTGTCATCCAGATCCTGAATTTCCAAGTTGGTATTTTGAGTTTTCCTTTTCTCCTCTTAAGCAGAGTGAATTTTTGTTTGTAAAGTTTTCAAATCGAAGTGGTGAGTTCAGTTTACTTTTACCGTCTCTTCTTTTCCTCATTTTTGAGTGACCTTTTGTTAGTTATTTCTCTAGATAAGAATCAGCATAGAAGCTTTATAGCCCAATGTTTTTCCCTCCTTTTGGAGCGTCTTTTGTTGTTTAAATTTCATAGTAATATTCCGCGTTAGTGTAGTTAGAGATAGAGATTTCAGTTTCCTCCTTTTGGAGTGCTTTTCGGTTTGTTCACATTTTGTGATACCTTTTCGCCTAGTTAAAGTTTATAGCCATTTTTGTATTGCCCTGACTCAAGAGGTGAAAAGTGAATTTTTTCAAAATAAAAACCTGCCGGATTATTCCCCACCTCTGCATCTGAGTCCTATTTTTGACCGAGTCCTGACAAGGGGTGGTCAAAGCAAACATTTTTATTGGCCCACTACACATTCTAAAGACAAAAAAACACATCCCAGATGAGAACATTACACTAAAACCTAAGAAAAATTAAATTTGGCTTACCTCTTCTCAAAAATGGGACATGCAAACCAAAATGTCCGACGATCTGTGCGTCTTACTGTATATAGCAGGGGTGTCAAACTCATTTTAGATCAGGAGCCACATGGTGAAAAATCTACTCCCAAATTAGCCGGACTGGTAAAATCACGGCACTATAATTTAAAAATAAAGACAACTTCAGATTGATTTCTTTGTTTAAAGTAAAGTAAAGTTAAAGTACCAATGATTGTCACACACACACTAGGTGTAAAAATGTATGTTTTTTTTTTAAAAATTACTAAAAAACAACTTGCGGTTAATAGTATTCTATTTTTATTTGTCGTTATTTATACTTTCTGAATAAATTATGTGATCATGTTCATCAGTCAACTCAATGGTGTTAACTTTCAATCTATCAAGATAAAAAAAATAATATCAAAATCAAATTACAGATGTTATTTATGTAGTTTGCTAATTTTCCCCGACTAGTGCAATAACATCATGTGGTTTATTTATTTTTTTACATATGTAGCATAATCTACAAAGATACAAAGAATTGCTATTGCGACATCTAGTGGACACATTTAAAACAGCTGTTTCTTTCATTCAAAAATTTCGGCTCGTTTTTATACTTAGCAAACTCATCCCGCGGGTCGGATAAAACCTGTTCGCGGGCCTAATCCGGCCCGTACGTTTGACACCGCTGGTATATAGTCTCTGAAGATGATCGGTCATGATGAACCTGTGCACATTTCTTGCAAAATATGCACACGTTTTCGAATGTGCTAAAGCCCTCAAAAAGATTTAGTTGGCGTAATAATAATAATAATACGGTATTAATGAAGAATGATCATAGGAAAGTATGTCATATATCATAGTGGTTAGGTTGGGCAAGGCAAGTTAGAACACAATTCGTGCACAAAACAATTCAAAATACTGTATACGATTACAAGAAGGTGACTGTAATCGTCAATAAGAATGAAATCAGCAAAAAGTCATGATTTAAAGGCCTACTGAAACCCACTACTACCGACCACGCAGTCTGATAGTTTATATATCAATGATGAAATCTTAACATTGCAACACATGCCAATACGGCCGGGTTAGATTAGTAAAGTGCAATTTAAAATTTCCCGCGAAATATCCTGCTGAAAACGTCTCGGTATGATGACGTTTGCGGATTGTAGCGGACATTTTGGAACATCATTGTGGCCAGCTATTAAGTCGTCTGTTTTCATCGCAAAATTCCACAGTATTCTGGACATCTGTGTCGGTGAATCTTTTGCAATTTGTTTAATGAACAATGAAGACAGCAAAGAAGAAAGCTGTAGGTGGGAAGAGGTGTATTAGCGGCCGGCTGCAGCAACACAAACACGTAGCCGGTGTTTCATTGTTTACATTCCCGAAATATGACAGTCAAGCTTTACCATTGGCCTGTGGAGATCTGGGACAACAGAGACTCTTACCAGGAGGACTTTGAGTTGGATATGCATGCTTGTGGAGAACTGGGACAACAGAGACTCTTACCAGGAGGACTTTGAGTTGGATACGCGCTACCGTGAGTACGCAGCTGCGGCTTCCAAACATTTGATCGCTTGCCCGTACGTGCGTGCCGTATGTGCATGTCACGTACGTAACTTTGGGGAAATATATGTGCTGTATGAACTTTGCGGAGGTGAACGGTACTTTGGGCTGTGGGATTGAGTGTGTTGTGCGGGTGTTTGATTTGTATTGGCGGGTTATATGGATGGGACGGGGGAGGTGTTTGTTATGCGGGATTAATTTGTGGCATATTAAATATAAGCCTGGTTGTGTTGTGGCTAATAGAGTATATTTATGTCTTGTGTTTATTTACTGTTTTAGTCATTCCCAGCTGAAAATCAGGTCCCACCCGCCTCTCACAGCATCTTCCCTATCTGAATCGTTTCCACTGCCCTGTAATCCTTCACTCTCACTTTCCTCATCCACAAATTTTTCATCCTCGCTCAAATTAATGGGGTAATCGTCGCTTTCTCGGTCCGAATCGCTCTCGCTGCCGGTGGCCTTGATTGTAAACAATGTGCAGATGTGAGGAGCTCCACAACCTGTGACGTCACGCTACTTCCGGTACAGGCAAGGCTTTTTTATCAGCGACCATAATTTGCAAACTTTATCGTCGATGTTCTCTACTAAATCCTTTCAGCAAAAATATGGCAATATCACGAAATGATCAAGTATGACACATAGAATGGACCTGCTATCCCCGTTTAAATAAGAAAATCTAATTTCAGTAGGCCTTTAAACTCATTTGCTCTGTTAACTAGAACACAAAGCTGAGATGTGATTGTTTTGTTCAGATAGCTTAACATATGTAATTTCATGAACAACATGCAACATGTGTCAACGTGCCCCCCCCCCCCACACACACACACTACGAGATGTGTAGTGAAGCCTCTGTTGTCATTATATAAACAATCACTAAAGATATTTGACCAAAAACCAATGAAGCATCATCACTGCCTTATTACCCCAAAATATAACATGATGAGTTTTGATAATTTTATAAATTTCTCATTTAAAAGCTATTTTTAAGTGTCTTAATTGATTAGCCCCTGATGTGATGGTGTCAAGAAATACAAAGACACAGTAGTGAAGGTATACAGACTCCAGCTGCAGTCAGTGGGAGCTGTAGAGTGAAAAGGGGCATAACGACTGTGGGTCAGTCTGCGTTCTCAGTGAAGGCCTCACATCTGTGGAACTCTTTGCCACTGGAGTTAAAGTCACAGTAGGACATTAGTGATGGGATCGGCAGTTCTTTAGACTGTACTGAATCACTAGAATCAGTTCCTTAAAATGATTCGTTCAAAAAATTTGTTCACCATGTTTTGACTGACACAGCGCCACATTGTGGCCGCAGTTCAGTATGTGAACCGAATCACTTCTGCAGCAGCAGTACAGTTTAATTGCAAATCAGCATTATTATAATGATGATAGCTACTAAACAACATCAACAACAACAGTTGCAGTAGAATGGATAATAATAATAATAATAATAATAATAATAATATGAATCAGAATTGATCCCCAAGGAGAAATTTATTTTTGTTACAATAACTGTGTAAATAATAGCCTATGTATGTGTACATACATTAGTTATTATTTTTATTTTAAATCTTCTCAAGACAGCCTGCCCTACACTTTAACCCCCGCCCCCGCAGAGCAGAGAGCGAGAGCGTTGTCGTTCACTGAGTGATTCATGTCGTTAATCCGCGGTGAACGAATCGTTCGCTCAGTCCCTCCCCCCGCCCTCTCATTGGCTGCGTCGTTCGCCGACGTCGAGGGTTCAGTGAGTGACAGAATGCGCCAGTTCCACTCATACCGGCATGGTCGCGGCGGAGCTCAACTGAACTGAGAAAGGAACGAATCAGTTCATGAAGTGATTCGGTTCAGTACGTTCACTCAAAAGATTCGTTCTTTCGAACGAATCGTTCGCGAACGACACAACACTATCGGACATTCAACTTTTCTCAACACAACTGAAAAAGTGGCTTAAGGAAAATCAGAAGTGTGAGCACTGGAACTGGGTGTAGTATGGACAAATGGGGCCAATTATTTTCTGTGTTTTTATTTTTGTACTTGTCTTAATCCTTTTGTATGTGTTTTACACTTATCTCATCTTTTTTAAAAAGCCTAACCAGG